>NC_037682.1:87893288-88193288 GCF_003255815.1 Theropithecus gelada
AAAAAAAAAAAAAAAAAAAAAAAAAGAAAAAAAAAAATAATTTTAAAAATTGTAAGAAAATAGAAAAAAGCTTCTAGAAAAAGGATATGGAGAAAAGAATAATTTTGTACAGCTGTACAACGTGATTGTGTTTTAAGCTGTGTCATCACAAAAGTCAAAAGTTTAAACAATTTAAAAGTTGTAAAGCAAAGCAAAAAATTAATGTAAAAGTTAATTTATTATTAAAGAAAGAAATTTTAAAAAATAAGTTTAGTGAAGTCTAAGTGTACAGTGTTTATAAGGTCCACAGTAGTGTACAGTGATATCCTAGGCCTTTGTATTCACGTACCACTCACTCACTGACACCCAGTACAACTTCCAGTCTTGCAAGCTCCATTCGTGCTAAGGGCCCTATACAAATGTACCATTTTGTATCTTTTAAATTATATTTTACTGTACCTTTTCTATGTTTAGATACACATACACTTACCATTGTGTTATAACTGCCTACAGTAGCCATCACAGTAACATGCTGTATAGGTTTGTAGACTGGGAGCAATCAGCTATATCATATAGCCTAGGTGTGTAGTGGGCTAGACTATCTAGGTCTGTATAAGTACACTCTATGATGTTTGCACAACAAAATTACCTAACAATGCAATTCTCAGAACATACCCCCATCATTAAGCAACACATGACTGGAAACCACATCTTATCTTTCAGCCTCCTTGAGGACAATCAACTAGAGAATCCTGTTTTTGTCCTGAGGCAAAGTAATCTTGCAGAGTGGAAAACACACATCCCGTTCCTAATGTTATTTGCTGTTTTTAGAGACAGTGTCTCAATATGTTGCCCAGGCTGGCCTTGAACTTTTGGGCTCAAGCAATCCTCCCACCTCAGCCTCCAGAATAGCTGGGACTACAGGCATGTGCTACTGAGCCCAGCCCCATTCTCAACTTCAGTTGAAAGAAGCAACCTGTTGTATCTGAGGGGGTTTAAATAAGTCAGGACAACATATTTAAAAGTACACTTAACAGTACTAGGAAATATTAATAAAATAGAGGTGTTCACAGCCTTTCTTTCTTTAGGGAATCTTCTTTGTGGCTTCCTGGACAGATGAAGGTAACAGGTAAGGCAGAGAGAACTTAGGAAACCCAAGAGTATAAGCTTAACTTACATTAGAAAGTGCAGAGAGTTTTAGACAGTTTGGGGCAGAAGTGTATTGAATAGATACTAAATAGGAGAAGGCAGAGCAATATAGGCTGGGTTTGGGAAAGGTTTTTTGGAGTTTAATGAGTGGGAGGAGAGAGAATTTAGGGGACTTTTGTACTTACCATTTATTTTATACTGAGAGAGCTATTAAGAAGATTTGCTTTGTGATTTAAATAGAGTTCACCTTTGGTGTTTTTGAGAGACTCTGTGAAAACTTAATTTGCTTTTCAAGTATTCCTTGGTGGCAAGACCTTTGTCTTTGAAGGAGAAACCTTGGAGATGGGCTCAATGGTGGATACAAAAAGACTAGGATTTGTGAAAGTTACACATGTGCCTGACTAAGAGGGAGAAATGTCTGCTTACCTTCCACTACCTGGGTTAAGGTATATCTTTGGGAGGAGAGTGATTGAACCTAACAGAAAAATATTTAGCTCTTTTGAGTTCTTGGAGGTAGTCCAGAGAGTGGTGAAATATGTGAGTACAGGGCAAGACTGATGAAAAAAAAAAACTGATGAAAGGACTAAAAAAATATTTGTGTAGTCTTGGTATGAAAGCCAAATGGGAGTTAGAAATTCTAAGAAAGATATTACAATCATATGTGAGTTACAGGGATAATTGAAAAATGAATTTTTTTTCCTTTCACAGCTATAACTTTTATGAATTTTTAAGGACACTTACCAGAATACTGAGCAGTTGGTTGCATATTGCCCACATTTCTTCTTTGGTCTTTATAATCTGGAGGTGGCCTTGACAAATGTCGGTTTATCTGATCTTGTGGAGCAATTTTCTCCTTGAGAAAAGATATGAAAACATGTTACATTGCATCATTCCCTTTTCACTTGTGAAAATGCATGCAAAATTTTGTAAAATTTCAGAAAAGTAGTATAAGAACAATTTTGCAATCATGGGTTACAAATCATGACCTTAGTTTGTAATCTTAATTCAGAGACAAATCTTTTCAATTTCAATAAACTTCCTGTATGGAAGTATAATTTCTACTTCTCCATGACACTCAACGTGTGTTTTGGTTCTAGTAACGTCTTATTTTCTTTATTTTTCAATTCAATGTCAATGAGAACTAAATTTCTGTGATTTTTCAAGATGCTAATTTCTAATTTTATGTGGTAGCACACCTGATATGCTTTGGTAGGTACCTATATATAATTCTGGTCCCACAGAGTGGGGAAAGCACAGGAGATAGGGTTTTCAGATAAAATACAGAACACCTGGGCATTCTGTATTCTTATTTGCTTTGTTTGTTTGTTTGAGATGGAGTCTTGCTCTGTCGCCCAGACTGGAGTGCAGTGGCACGATCTCGGATCACTGCAAACTCTGCCTCCCAGGTTCAAATGATTTTCCTCCCCCCCGAGCCCTCAGGATTACAGGTGCCCACCACCACGCCCAGGTAATTTTTATATATTTTTTAGTAGAGATGGGATTTTACCATGTTGGCCAGGCTGGTCTCGAACTCCTGACCTCGTGATCCACCCACGTCAGCCTCCCAAAGGGCTGGGATTACAGGCATGAGCCATCGTGCCCAGCCCTGTATTCTTATTTGTTAAATCTGATAACTCTAGGTAGGAGGAGATGTCAGGAGACACCGACAGGTACCGATATAGGCACTATATGAATTTTATCTCTTTTTTACCTCCTTATAAACAATTCTTAAAAGTAGGCATGATTATTTCCACCTAAGAAATAAGGCAATGGAAGCCTTGTTAGGCTAAGTAACTTGCTCAAGATCACACAGTAGTAGAACCAAGACCGAATCCTGAGTCCCAAACTCAGGCTCTTTCCTAACACACAATACCAGGCCCCTTGCTACTCTGTTTCTCAGCTCCCCATTCTAAAAGCACAGGTTTGCTGCCCTCCCTTCATTTCTTCCATTTGGAATCAGCCTTTTGATTTTTAGAACAGGTGAGTTTGGAAGCTAAGAAAAAAAATAGAGACATTCTTTTAATATGTCAATATCCTCAGTCAAAGACCACTAGCAACACAGCTGTTGGCTTTATTACTTGTTGCAGCAAGGGAGAACACACATCATGAGGGGTCACAGGGTATCTCAGTAGGAGAATGTTAGAGAGAATCTGTCCTGAGATTTGGACTTTGAGTGATTTCGGGAGGGTCTAAGGAAATGGTGCTTTGTTCTAGATTGGAAGCTGTCACAAAGTAAAGTCAATTCTAATTAAATAAAGAAGTAGTTATCACTCATTTAACAAGAGAGGGGGGTGTTTGGTGTTTTGGAGGTTGCACAGTGACCTTGTTTGTGTCTGTTTTTAGACAAAATTATGAAGTGTTATTTTGTCTCATTTTACCATGGTCTCAGAGTAACCTTGTCTGAGGTTGACATTCTGTAGGATTGTTTATACCCAACAGAGAACAAAATGGCTTGACTGTGAGTATCATATCAGCTTTGGGAATTAAGGGCTGCTTTTTATCTTGTTTGGTATGGATCAGGGAGTTTTTAGAATGACTTCACTGCCATTTTGTATGTATCCCAAAGCAATCTCAATTTTCAAGATAAAAATAATCAGCATAGGTAGAGGGAGAACACTATAATTATAGAAAAGTCAACAAATAGAAAAGAAAACTTTGCAATAGATACATGGGTAAATTAGCTGGAAGACAAATGTGCACTGCCTAACTTAGAACTGACTTAAACCATGTGTTTCTCAGTTTCCCATCAAATTCCAAACCTTCTTAGTAGAATAAGTCTACTATAAAGGAGGGGAAAAAGCCTTAAAACAACAACAAACCAAATTTAAATTCTTGTTGCTAAGAAAAAAGCTTGAAAGACACAGTTTTTTGCACATAAGTAATTCATATAAAACACAATTTTGATGAGCTAAGTGTAAATGAATCAGAAACATATGGATTACATTTCTTTTAAACATGGGTTTACAAATTAAGGGAAAAAGTGGTTGGTGAAATGCTTTTTGGTTTTGCCCAAACCCTAAATGTTTAAGAAACAGCTTGAGATGTTCCATGAACCCCAATGTGGTGATGTTCAACCAGCTCTGTTGTAAACTGTTGTGTAAGATGACAGTTTTGATTTTTATGCCAAGCATGGGACTTTCTGAAATCCACTCTTTTCCAAAAGTATCTGTCATTCTTTCTTATGTAATTAGGTGTTTCTACTGTTTATACTGAAGAAGACAGGATGTGTGTGTGTGTGTGTGTGTCTGTGTGTGTGTATGCGTGAGACAGAGAAAGAAAGAGAGAGAGAGAGGTAAAGAGAGAGAAGAAGGTGCTTGACTTCCCATCATAGACTATATTGCAAACCAGGATTTATTTTTATATCTCTTCAATCTAATTATTGACTTCTTTTTTTTTTGAGATGGAGTCTCACTTTGTCACCCAGGCTGGAGTGCAATGGCATGATCTCATCTCACTGCAACCTCTGCCTCCCAGGTTCAAGCGATTTTTCTGCCTCAGTCTCCCAAGTAGCTGGGATTACAGGCACCTGCCATCATGCCCAGCTAATTTTGTATTTTTTTATTAGAGACGGGATTTCACCATGTTGGTCAGGCTTGTCTCCACTAGAGGGCTAAACTGTTGTTCAAAGGGTTTTCATATATATACACACATGTATATATATGTGTGTATATATACGTGTATATATACATATATATACGTGTGTATATATATATCCAGAAATTTAGGTTTCTTAAACTACTTGTTCACAAATGACTTAGATTAATAACTTTGCATATGGACATAACACAGAACTGCCATGTTGTTCTTTTGTGCTGAAGAGCAGCAAAGACTAGACTGCAATACTGAATAGAGACGGCTACAGTTTGCAAAAGAATGACATTCCCATTCTGTGCAAGTGTAAACACATAGGCCATTTCTGAGATTACTTTTGTGCAATATGAAATTTAATTTATCAACTAATATCTAATGATAACCCAATCTGTTAGACTTGAAAACCCATTATAGAAATCATCTGTTATAGTACATATCTATTCTGCTTCAGTTTCTTCATCTGTAAAAATGTGAGATGTGGATAATTATAGGACCTCCCTCATATTTCTATTTAATTCTGTGAAAATCCAGCTTGGTGCCTGGCACACAGTAGGTACACAATGCGTGTTGGTAATTATGATGTCCGCTGTAATAAGTACTATTCATGTCTCTTCTTTGTGCTTCATTGGTAGGAGAATAACAGAGAATAAGGATAACAAACTTTCGTGAGAAAACATCTCAATTGAGGTGCCTATGTGGCCTTGCCAACTGACTGCAAACGACCACAGAGCATATGCTAATGTACAGTGGTCTCAAAGACCACTTCTTCCTGGATATGCTAAAAAGCACAGACACCCTCAATGGTGTCCAAACAAAGAGCCATGTGAATGGTTTCTAAACATCACAAAAACAGCAGCCTCATTCTCATTCATCTCACAGTTTATGCCACTGCCCTTTGCACCTGTCCTAGTGGTGACTCAACTGGGGCCCAGTGGGAGTTAGGCCAGTGCCAGGCCAGGACCCTCATGGAATGTACATGCTACCACTTCCTTGCCTTTTAACAAGAGCTGAAAATCAACCTCTGCGTGTTATAATTCATAAAATTACTAGTATTGATGGTAGTGATGAAAGTGTACCCAGTAAGTCAACCTTAGATTACATGTTTTTCTCTCTGCTGCCCTTGTTTCTAAGTTCTTTAGTTTATAAGGATAAAAATGGGAGGGGAAGGGAACAAGGGGAGGACTGGAGTTTTCAAAACTATGATTTCTAGAAGAAACCAGTTGTGTCACTTTGTGATCCAGTCTGTGACTCCCTTAAACCTTATGGCAGTATTCAAGGTCATCTGTAATCTTATTTCTCAGTATTCCTTATTCCAGGTCAAATAAATTTACTTCTCACTATTTCTTTTCACATGTCCTGAATACAAAACTTAGTCCACTTGTAATTCCTTAAAAAAAATGTGGTTGTTAGACTATGTTTACTTTTTATCAGGCATTAAATATTTCATAATGCAATCTCAAACTACCCAACAAATTCACACCCAGGCTGCACCTTTTGGTGTCTGCTCCACCCTCCACCTACAATAGTGGACCCCACCTACTCTATCAGAATCCTACAGTCCTTCAAAATCAATGTCAAATTTTACTTCTTTGGGAGACTATCCTCAATCTTTTCAGGCTGGATTTAATCTTTCTCTCCATTACATTTTCTCTTACTCTTTTTATACTTTTACTATAATGCAAATCTGAATCTAGTACTTCCCCTTGTGTTAAATCCTTAAAATCTCTTCTGTTGCTTTTCAGTGTATATTCTGGCCTCTCAAGCCCTACCCTCCTGCCTCTTATCTCCGGCATCTTTACTCATCACTTCCCCATTCTTGTGCACACTCAATACCTTGGCAGGCATAATATGTAGTATCCTTTATTGTTCCCAGGTCTTTGAATATGCTCATTGTTCTGGCTGAAATAACCTTCCTACTCTTCGTCTCATCTCTTACTCCAGTTTCAGATATTCAGTAGATAGAACATTCTTTCTGAAATCATTTCTAGTAGTTCCCAGAGTATAGCACTTAATCACATGCATTACAATTGGCCAATTTATTTGACATATCCTCAGTATGCTCAAGGCTTCTTTAGGGTGAAGAGAGGATTTGCCTTGTTTATGGCTCTACCCTTATTGCAAATTATTATTTACTAAATAATTATAGCCCTTGTGATACCCTGCATTTCTGACTCTTACTGCAAAGCTCCTTGAATATAAAATTATTTGATTTTGTTTTTAATCTTTTCTGTATACCTTAGCTCTAATTTACCTGGAGATGCTTACTTTTTATTTCATTTGGCCAAATAATTTGAAGGGAGGCAATGAAGCCAGGGTTGAGCACATAAATACTGAAGGAGGGTTAATGCATGCGTAGTGTGTGGTAAACACAATCTTGTCAACTATTAGGTTGATGCAAAAGTGATTGCAGTTTTTGCCATTAAAAGTAGCGGCAAAAATCACAATCACTTTTGCATCAACCTAATATATACAGTGCAAATGGGAAATGCATTTAACATTTTCTTTTAAAAAATCCCCTATTGTGAGTTGCTTTATTTTAGAAGCCAAATCTTGGTTTCGAGGCTCCATGTTGGCTTTTAAAGTTGCTTTTAAAACTCTTATCTCTAAAATCAGTTTGGATTTGAGTGGATTCAAGTTCAGTTTACTATTTCTGCCCCTTAAGCCTGGGGAACAACACTGGTTTCTTTTGCCCGATTCAAATGCTTATGTTGGTTGTTCTAGACATTCCTGGGCTGGGCAGGGCTGGTTAGCAGAGGTGCCACGCATTCCAAGTGTCCAGCAGCTGTTAAATCAAGTTTGATTTTTTTTCTTTCTGCAGTACACTAAATGTATGGAATTATCCTCTCTTACAGTCGGGACATCTTTGTTGCTGTCACGTAAGTAGGCACAGTAAATATAAATGGAAAAGAATAAACTCCCTCTGGTGGGTCAACAGGTCCGTTCAGTAGAAATTAAGAGAAAGTTTTACCGCATCAGCCAGCATCTGCTGCTGTAGAAGAAGCTGCTGTTTCTGCTCCATGATCTGCCTCTGTAGAGTCTGCTTCTTTCCCATCAATTGCTGATTCAACAGTGATTGCTGGGAGTTCATGTAACCACTTCCAGTGTTTGGATTTGAGCAGGGGTTGGGACTTGGACTGGGGCCTGTGTTCTGGCCTACCACAGAGTGTTGATCCTAAAGAAGAGAAAGGGGGAAGGAAAAGCTACTGTGAATTTAAAAGAGAAAAATGTAACACAAAGATCATACACTCAGATTCCAAACATTTTTGATCTTATTAAAGATCAAACATGGTTAAATGGGTTGGAGATCAGAAAATCGCTTTTTAAATGTAGAAGAAATTATTGCATATCACAGCAACCAAAACAGCTGGGTTAATGACATTAGGGCACTGGAAAAGCTCCCATAGGACTCTGATGGTGGAACCTCCACATTCCAGAAGGTGTTTATGGAACCTCAAAGAAAACTACCATAAAAACATATGGCAAACCTCTCAATTTCTCAGGAATAAACATCATAACCTAACAGATCCTTCCTTTTCCCAAAGTTAGCATGTATCATTGCTGATCCTGCAATGAAAATCATGTTTTAATTCACGTGTTTAAAAGTTGAAACCATTTTAGACAGAAGGCATTTTGCCTTACCCAGCTTTTTGTCACAGAGAGGCAGGAAGGCCTGTAAGTTCCTGTTTTATAAACTCAAACTTGGAAAGGACTTCACTTCTCAGGGACTTGTAAATTTTAATCTCCAGTCAACAATTCAGGTATCTTGGCACAAGAATCTCAGTAAAAGAATACCCGACACACTGATAATGAGAAAATATTGATTAAAAACTCAATTGTATATCAAATATTGGGTATTGGTGAACTGCCTTTCTAATTTGAGGTCTCTACCAATTTTTTGGCATTGACAGATCAGGACTCTGCAAGACAGTAAGCTAAACCCAGTTGAATATTCTCATTAATTCCCAGTGATGTATTTAGGATTGAGCTCTGCACTAGTACACTAGTAGGGTTATAAGAAGACTAGAAAATATGGTTATCACCTTAGAGAATTTATCACCCAAGTGAGGGAGAAATGCTTACGTGTATAAACACAAGAAAATGCAAAATCAAATTTTAGATCATATGATATAAACAATAAGTCAAAAATTGTTATACTTTGATTAGAATGATCTGGGAATCAGCTTATAAGGCAGATGCCCTGGACTTGTCCCAGGGATTCTGAGGCTATAGATCAGGGTACCTCCTTAGGTCATTCTGATACTCATTGGTCCAGGGAATATGCTTTGGGAAACACTGAATACATGGGAACAAAAGAAATCCAACTCCCTCTTTTTTTTTTTTTTTTTTAAGAGACAGAGTCTCACTCTGTCACCCAGGCTGGAGTGCAGTGGCACAATCATGGCTCACTGCAGCTTTAACCGCCCAGGCTCAAGCAATCCTCCCACTTCAGCCTCCTAAGTAGCTGGGACTACAGGCGCGCACCACCTGGCTAATTTTTAAATTTTTTGTAGAGATGGGGTGGCTAATGTTTACATTTTTTGTAGAGACAGGGTCTTATTACGTTGCCTAGGTTGGTCTCAAACACAAGGGCTCAAGTCATCCTAGATCCTTGGCCTCCCACAGTGCTGGTATTACAGGCATGAACCACCACACCTGGCAAAAAAAAAATCCAGCTGTCATTCACCGACTAAACTGTGTGAGGTTATAAGACATAAAAACATAAAGCAGGCAGTTGAGTGTGGTGGCTCATGCCTGTAATCCTAGCACTTTGGGAGGCTGAGGCGGGTGGATCACTGAGGTCAGGAGTTTGAGACCAGCCTGGCCAACACAGTTAAACCCTGTCTCTACTAAAAATATGAAAATTAGCCAGGTGTGGTGGCACGTGCCTGTAATCCCAGTTACTCAGGAGGCTGAGGCATGAGAATCACTTGAACCCAGAAGGTGGAGGTTGCAGTGACCCGAGATTGTGCCACTGCACTCCAGCTGGGCGACAGAGCAAGACTCTGTCTCAAAACAAAAACAAACAAACAAACAAAACCACAAAGCAACTCCCATGATACCACATGAGTAGTGGTAGTAGGTACACCATCTGTGGAAATTCTCTTCTCTTTCATTTCTTTCTCTTTATGTGCCGAGCTGAAATAAATAAATAAGTAAGCCACACTCCGAAAGCCTTGGCCTTTTGTAATCTCTGGGGCTACAGAGCTCACCAGCTGCCTCAAAAGCAAAGGGTTATAAAATAATCCTAAGGGCGACCATCCGCTGAGGCTTATTATCAGCCAGTCACTGTGGTCAGTGCTTTACGTGATTTATTTCATTCACTCCTCCCAACAAAACAATGAGCAAGAACTTGTATTATTAACCCAACTTGGCAGATGAGAAACCTGAGCTCAGAGAGATCACATAGCTGTAAGTGGCCGAGGAGGATTTGAAGCCAGGTCTGTCTGACCCCACGACTCTAGTTCTCAATCAGTATACTTTACTGCCTGTCACCTGAGACAGGAAGCATAGAGAAGAAAGATTTTTGTACTTTAAACCTGGGCCAAACCATGAACTCATGCAGCACTCTTCCCAGGGCTGAGCACCCTCAGGTCAGGAAGGTGGAAGGAAGTGTGTTGGAGAGAAGGACAGGGGAGTGAGGACAGGGTGGGGAGATCCTCTTCACCAGTTAGTAAAAAATAATCACAGCCATCTCTGAGGTACACCCATGGAGCAGCTTAAGGAAACCATCCTCTAATATATTTACACCCCTATGACCAGTCAGTTCTTTCAATTTTAAATCCATCATGAATTTTGGAGAAGATTTCACCCACTGTGTTCTATAAGCCACTAGGAACGTGGGCTTGGAGACAAGCACTTAAGAGTCATTGACAGAATAGCAGGAGATGAGGATCTGTGAGCTAAGTGTCTTGGAGGGCAAAAGGAGGAGAAATACATGGAGGATTGGGGACTGGGTCTTTGGGTGCACCCTGACTAAGGACAGGGAAGCAGAGCCTGTGACAGGGGAAAGAGGCAGGATCAGGGAAGCGTAAAGACAGCTGGAAGTGGTGGGGAAAGACATCAAGGTGGGAGAAAATGTATTGGAGATGGTAGTTTGCTTTCTACTCTCCACTTGAACCAGAATAGAAAGAGTCTACTCTTTTCTTTGATATAGTTTGGAGTTTTACGCAAGACTTTCAAAATAAGATTTTGTGGTTTCTTTTGTTTGTTTGTTTTGGTTTGGTTTTGGAAGTAGCTGACAAGCATAGGTAGAAAAATTCAAAACACTTTTCTTTTCGTCTTCGTTTCCTTGCCCTGCAGTGGATGAGACCATAAGCTCTGGAGATAAGTCCACCTTGGTTCATATCACAGTTCTGACACTTAGTTGTGTGATATGGCAAAAGTTAATTCACCTCTCTAAGCCTCAGTTTTCTTATCTGTAAAAAGGAAATAATAACAGTATAGATGTCACAGGTTCCCTACAAGAATTAGGGGAGATAATCCAATACCTATTACTAAACAATAGCCGCTCATAATTATTAAAGTTATTTCTACACATAGGAACAATAGTCTGTTTTCATTTGTTTTCATTGTGAAACAAAGGAGATAGAACTCGCAGACTACAGAAAGCTGTTCTGTATCAGGTCTCTCCGAAATGTAGAGGTCTCAGTTATATTGCAGATTATGAGCCATCCAGGGATTTGGGAAAATACCTTCATCCTCCTACTTGAAGATGCCAGAAGATGGGTGGGGTATCATTCTCTGATGGGCTGTCTTTTGGGGTATGCTGCTTTCTTGCTTAGGGGCTCAGCTCAGGTCTCTGTTAACTTTGCTCTTTGCTGTTCTGGTTTTTATTCTCTTAACATCCAATTATTTATGCATAGTGCAATCATGTATATTTACTAAGTACCATGCCTTAGTTTCCCCATTTGCAACATAAAGGTAATATATTAATTACCTAAAATTTGACAAGATGAATTTTAGAACAGTACCAGGGACTTAGTAGAGATGTTTGATACACTTTAACTATTATTATTTTGTTATTTCTGTATTTTTAAATATTAGAGAGATGTTTTATATCCAATGAGTCTTGTGAAGGAGCTCACACTGTACGTGTACCTGGACTACAGATGTGGTGTGTTTGGCCCCCATTGTGTTTGAAACACAAATTGCTCTTTGTGCTCTCCAGTTGGCCACAGCAGCCTCTACTACTCCTTACTTTATTATACCCACCCATTTTCCTCATTTCTATCACTTGCCTGGTCCATGTAGGCCATTTGAGTTTAAGATCTCTGGCATACAGTTTATCTGGAAAGACAAGCTACACATACCACACACTCCACATATCCACTCACCCAAAGTTATGATAACAAAAAGCAATCATTTCCATTAGGTGGTATAACACCTACTAGTGTCTTAAGATTAAAACCCAGATCACGGCACACATTTACCTATGTAACAAACCTGCACATCCTGCACATGTACCCAGGAAATTAAAAGTTGAAGGAAAAATCAATCATTCAATCAATCTCAGATCACCTGATGCCTAGTCACCCATTAATCCATCAATCCATTAATGAATTTGACAAAGTATACTGAATGTCTACCCTGTGCTAGGCAGGTTTTTATTCTCTACAGACCAAAATGTATTTAGAAATGGGGAAAATGAGGAGAAAGAAAAGAGGTAGACAGAGTGCTCAATGTTGGCAGAATTGATGAACTCCAAAATAACTTCCAGAGAATTCTGGAAAACCACCCTTTTCTAAGATTTATAAAAGATCTGCATGCCGGAAAATGTAACTATGTCTCTTTCTCTCTCTAATCAAACAGATAGACTGTGCTAAATATAGTTTCTTTCCTTCATGGCACCAAAAGATACTTTGGGACCCTTTTCCCTTAGGGTCTGAAGGGTTTTCCAAATTTGAAACTAGTGCTGGGGTGAAGGGAGGTGCCTTGGTATGGAGGAAAGAATAAGAGATAAACTCTTTCTTGGAATTTTGTAAAATTTTTAAAAATCTTATAGTTCCTAGCTCATGGGTTTTACCACGTACCTACTACACACATTCTTTGAATTCATGATTGAAGTAATATTTGGCTGCCCTTGCAGTTTTTTTGCCCTTATGTTTGCTGTAAAACACAAAACACCTCCTTATACAAGCTTGCTGTCATTGCCAACACGTTGTGCAAACTTTAGGACATAAAATAGTTTGAAAGAAAAATCTGCTTCGATGCATTGGCTTTGATTTTCATACTTAGCCTCACTCTTTGCCTTAAACTCAACCCATGTAGAACTTAATAGAAATCATCTGGTTTTTCCCCGACACACATTTTCTCCTGCAGTGCATATGAAGGCATGGTAAAAATGGCACATTCTCAGCTGATAGATGAGGGTATGTGTGCCTGTGTGCATGCATGTGTGTGTGAGATTGTGAAAGAATTAGGCTATTTCCATCAATGTAGTGTTTCACATGATAGAAAACCCAGTTTTCTAGAGAAACTGTAGTTACAGATTGATTTGGCAGCAAGGAATAGTCAATGACTGGTTCAAATCACGAACTTTCATGATCTTTCATTTTACATGTTCTTTTTCCGTTTTTACCTACAAAAGTATAGTGTTTGGTTCTAACCTACAAAATAGGTTTCGGATCCAAGCCTCCTGGGTTTTAAATCAATTATGAGTGTACAGTAATGTATATTTATTGTGCTCTTCTAGATAGTTTTCCACGTTTGTGTGTGTGCGTGCGCATTAGAGATTTTAAAGTCTTTTTATAGTGTTAGTGCCTGAGATAGTGTAGCATGCCAGTGTTGAAGTATGGATAAAACTTCTTGGTCCTTGTTTTAACCCAGCACAGGACTGCCAGACCAATGAAAATATATTTGTATTCTTTTAATAAGGTTCTATCAATCAGTCTATCTTTAGAATTATTACCCTCACTGCACTCTTACTCATTAATTCACCAAGTATTTATTAAGCATCTACTGCACATCATGCATTCTTCTGGACCTTGGGGATAAAGCAGTAAAAAGATACTAAAAGGACTTCTTATGAACCTAAAACAAACGACATTTTTATGAGTTTTAGAATCACAGTCTCTTAGTAGGATACATCTTTTTCTCAAAATGCCATCCCAATCAAAAAGAATTTGAGATCTTCATTTCAATATTTCTCAGCTGTACACAAGTGGTCCTGAGCTCACTCTAAGGCCCGCTGGTGAGCATCTTCTTCCTCTAAGTCTTTGGCCCTGTTATTAGAAATTCACTGCTCTATCCCTAACCACTGCTAGTATTTAGTCATCTCGTCTCTGCTCTTTTACTCTGAGAATGTTTTAAAATTATGTCAAAGCAGTAGTAAAGATCTCATAATGCATTCCTATATTTTTTAAAAAATGTTTCCAACCTCATCTGCCATTTAAGAAGATGCTAGATATTCTTGATCGAACTGCTATACTCAAGAATTTTGGACTCATACTCTATATAGATACTAGACTCTTTATATAGCAAAAGCTTCCCTATATAGCAAAGCTTTTATCTACCCATTTATCCACTTTTCTTTCTTTCTTTCTTTCTTTCTTTCTTTCTATCTATCTATCTATCTATCTATCTATCTATCTATCTATCTATCTATCTATCTATCTATCTATCTATATCTATCCATCCATCCCATCCATCGATCTACCTACCCAACCTCCTTACCTGTCCATTCTAGTCCAAATCTCCAAACTGTACTTTCTTCTACCACATCCCTAGCAAATGATCTTTCAACCTCTGCTAAAATTACAGAAACATTCTTGATGTATTATTTGGAATGCTCTTCAGAACTCCAAGCTACTATTCTTAGCATCTGAGCGAAGAAAATGCTTTTGACATGATGGGTTTCATTCATTCACTTATTTTCTAAAAAAGCAGGTACTGACTAAGTATAACCTATGTCCCAGGCATTTCACCAGGTGCTAGAGAAATGAAGATAATTTGGACACAGTTCTTGTTTACAAGGCTTTTACCTCCAAGGAGTGGAGATAGTCTTAGTCACACCCTGGATTGTGGGCAGCCCTATATTAGGAGGGTAACAAAGTTTATGCAGCCTGCTGGAAAATCCTGCTACCTGACTATACTTTTAAGTTTTCCAACTGTGCTACTGATGGATGATTTATTTCCTAGAATGGTCTCAAGGATGTTAGGAGACCATTTGGTAAATCAGGTATATGATGACCGAATCTTTTAGCTTGAGGCAAATAAAACATGCTCACAAGTTAAGTAAGCTCACAAGGAAGCTGGATGCATGTTTTAACTTACGGAAAAAAATCTGGTTAAAAATGCTTTCCCCAATTTTTTACTTCATTCATTTAATATCTAGTTTATGGATCACCATGGGAAGTACTAGCTCACTGACGTTGTAAACTATGTCTACAAACCCAGGAGACAATTAGGAGAACACATGAACTCTTTCAAATGGGTACCCTTTTCCCTTAGAAGACAAATTACCTGTCCTTTGTATTAATTGTGTTTCTCTCAAAGGCAGTTTGAAGTCCTTTTGAAAAAAGTCCAGATTAAAAAATTAAGAACAAACCCCACTGTCCCAGCCTTCTGCCAGTGAATTCACCACTACCCTTTTCTTTAAATTTTCTGGGATAAATTGTTAAAGAAATAGTATGTGTGAAGGAAATCTTGTAAATCTCAATAACCAAAAGCAGAGGACAGGCCTGGCTACTGGGTGTTACTTTGATAAAGTGTCTCTGTAAATCATGGTCAATATGTTAGAGAGCTTTAAAAAAGATATTCACTAATAAAATCATTGGGACTACCTCTTTCTTTCATTTCAATGGAATTGTAAGGATTCCATCAGGCAGGACTGATCTCAGCAAAAGGTAGAATGGGGTACAAAATATCCCTGGTTTCATTGAAGTATATACAGAAATAGTAAGACTCATTGGATTCAGTCAGTTTTACAGTTAAAGCAGTTTTGTGGGCTGAACAGTGACACAGTAACTTTCACAACATAGGCAAAGTTACCGGGCAGGTATGGTTCTCTTAATTAAAAAAAATAAAAATAAAAAATTAAAAAAAAGGCTCTACAAAATATTTGTCTTGTTCTAGGCAGTTGGGTAAAATAGCTCTCTGTTCCTCTTCACTTATTTTGGAAGGGGACTGTACAGTGATTTTCCCCCCACAAAAGTGAAGTAATGTAAATTACTTGAGATCCATGAGAGTATTTTTTTGGCGTGGGATGACTGCCTTTTCTTTTTCTTGGCTTCTAGAGCTAGGCATCTGCAATTTGCAAAACAAATTCAAGATAAAGTACCCAGCTGGGCAAGTCTGTACAGTAGATCTCACAAACTGGTTTGCTATTCAATCAATCTTTCTTCTCCCTACCCCCTTCTCTTTCCCTCTTTTTGTCTTTCTTTCTCTGTCCCAATGAACTAACTGCTCAACTGTTCCTTTTGGCTATTCATCTTCGGAACTGTCTCCTGATGAAGCCATTTATTTATCTCTGTGCCTAAAAAACAAGTTGTCTCAACTGTTTCAGATTCCCAATAAGTTGGCAGACCCACTCACTCAAAGTTATTTATTTGGGGCATTAACAGTGAGGTGGTTGTGGGTGGCCAAAATAATTGAGCAGTTGTTATTTAACACAACAATGACAACAACAATGACAACAAAACAATTGTCAGGAAATCATCCAGGAAACAGCTTGTAAACAGAAAAGACTGAAGGGATGAAACCTTCCTATCTTCAGGTTACCAGATCTTCCAGTCTTCTATTTCAGGGGTCAGCCGACTATGACATGATGGCCTAATCCCGCCTGCCACCATTTTTGGTCAATAAAATTTTATTGGAACACAGCCATACACATTCATTCATATGCCTGTGGCTGCTTTCCCACTATAATAACAGAGTTGAATAGTTGTGCCAGAGACCTACGGCACACAAAGCCTAAAATACTTGCTACCTGGCCCTTTACAGAAAAAGTTTCTTGACCCTTGCTATACTTGGCTGTATTGGACAAATAATGCAAGGTACTTTGGTCTTTTACATTACATTTTAAAAATGCCTTAGATGAAGTACACAGCAATCCTTTGAGATAACCGGCAAGTTGAAAACAAGAAATATTTATCATAAAATCTCTTTACAATAGCCTTCCACTTTAGTAACCATTACACACAGCAGGAACTAAAAAGCAACTTTCATCCAACTTTATTTTACAGATGAAGACGCTGCCCAGAAAGTTTAAGGAATTGACTTGCACAAGATCACAAACCTAACTGAGAGATGAGGAACACAGATCCCAAATCTGGGAAAATATATTAAGAAGAAATAAACAGAACAAAGTCTATTCGCTTGAAAGAATTGTAGCTTATCTGATATAACTTATTGGGAGTGAGAGATTGGGTGGTGGAGATGAAGGTCGAGCTTGAAAAAACAGAAGAAAGTATTTGGTTTAGTATTCTTCTTTCCCCTTCACAATTGTGAATAGTAGCTGCTTTCCCCTTCTATTTAATAGGGAATTTTCTTTACTTGCTCAGTACCTTCTCCTGCACCCTGCAGAGAAACCCCAATCATATGTTTATAATCTGTTTATTTCAAATTATTAGAATGAATTTTATAGTCACTATAGAGTTTATTCGTCAGATATTACCCAATTTTTAAGTCACCAGGACACTGTGTCTATTCTTAGCCTCTGGGGTGGACACGTATTATGGGTTGGCACAGAGACCAGCTCCATGAGTGAGAAAGCAGCCTTCAGTGGGAGAGTGGCCAGGAACAAAACGTCAGTGGGTCAGGGTGGAGTGGGAAGAGTTTGGTAACTCAGGGGAAGGAATGAGAAATTTTTCTTAAAACAGAAATTCTTCAGTTTTAGAAGGACTCTTTGTGGCAGATTTCAAATTTCTGCTCTATAAGTTAGCTTTCAGCTTTCTGCCTGTAGAGCAATGGTTTCAAACATTGATTTGGATCATAGTTCCTTTTGAGGATTTTCATAGCTATGGATTCTGTGTCTCTTCCCATCCCCCAAACACACATACAACTAATACTTTTGTCTACAATTTCAGGGAGTTGACAAATTCTTAAACATCCACAGACTATCCATAGAGCTCAGGTTGAGAACTCAACCTCCCTCACTCCCCACCGCCAATGCTGGTATTTATGAAAGTAATAAAATGATTTTTCCCTTGGATACAGCTTAAAATCATACTGTACTCCCAGCTTAAAATCATACATAGCTCCTCACTAGCTTTAGGATCACGTCCTAACTCCCAAGAATGGTATATAAGGCCTTCCATGATCTGGCCTCTGCATCTTTCTCCAGTATTCTCTCTCAACACATCCTTTCCTCACTCTATACTATAGTGATGTTAAACTACATGCAGTTCTCCAAACCCACAGAGTTGTTTCTCTTCTCCAAATTTTTGTATATGGTCATATCCTCTCTGTCTGGAACACTCTTTCTCTGCCTCTTCCTTCCAGGTGAACATCCTTTTTTCCTGGGCTCAACTCAGATGTAATTTTTTTCAGGAAGTCTTCTCTGACTGCCTAGAACTGAGTTAGGTGCCCCTCTCCTGTGCTTTTGTAAGACCCATTACTGGCCTATTAGGCAGCCTTTGTCACTCTATATCATAATTGCTCATTTGCTTATACCTCTCTCCCATTTTAAGTGCTTTGAAGGCTGGGACATGTTCATTGTGAAATTCCCAGGGTATAGCAGACTCTCCATAGATGTTTTCTGAATTAAAAATACATGAATGATTGAAGAAGCAATGTGAAGGAAAAAAATGAGGACAGAACTTTCTGCTGTGAGGCACATGGGCTGAAAATGTTGGCTCTTTCCAAAGGCAACTGGAAAACCAAAGTAGGGGAGAAAGGCAAAGGTTGTGCAACATTTTTGAAGCCAATGTTGCTTTTATGGGTGTGCCACCTTAGAAGGGCCCTTGGCAAATAGAATGTCTTAGGAAAGAAAAGTTAGTGGTGAATGATGATGGAGATCTTGATGACAATGACAATAATGATGACAGGGCTGATGAAGATGATGATGGGGATGATGAGGAAGATGATGGGGACGATGAGGAAGATGATGGGGATGATAAGGATGAGGATGGAGATGAGGAGGACGACGGGGATGATGAGGAGGAGGATGGGGATGATGAGGAGGATGGGGATGATAAGGAGGAAGATAGGGATGATGAGGAGGATGATGGGGATGATTGAGGAGGATAGGGATGATGATGAGGATGACGGGGATGATGAAGACGATGGGGATGATGAGGAGGACGACGGGGATGATGAGGAGGACGGGGATGATGATGAGGAGGATGGGGATGATCATGAGGAGGATAGGGATGATGAGGAGGATGACGGAGATGATGAGGATGACGGGGATGAGGAGGATGGGGATGATAAGGAGGAGGATGGGGATGATGAGGAGGATGATGGGGATGATGAGGAGGATGATGGGGATGATGAGGAGGATGGGGATGATGATGATGACAAGGATGATGAGGAGGATGACAGGGATGATGAGGAAGATGATGGGGATGATGAGGAGGACAACGGGGATGATGAAGAGGATGACGGGGATGATGAGGATGACGAGGATGATGAGGAGGATGGGGATGATGAGGAGGAAGATGAGGATGATGAGGAGGAGGACGGGATGATGAGGAGGACGATGGGGATAATGAGGAGGATGATGGGGATGGTGAGGAGGACGATGGGGATGATGAGAAGGATGACAGGGATGATGAGGAGGACGACGGGGATGACGAGGAGGATGATGGGGATGATGAGGAAGATGATGGGGATGATGAGAAGGATGACAGGGATGATGAGGAGGATGATTAGGATGATGATGAGGACGATTGGGATGATGAGAAAGATGATGGGGATGATGAGGAAGATGATGTGCATGTGTTGGAAGGCAGGGAGAAGGCACACTGATGGAGTAAGAGTTCTACTAGTATTAATACTTCTCATTTCTTGAAAGATAAATGCCAAGCCATGTGTTGAGGGCCTGCATTTATTATCTTCATGAGTCCCCACAATAGTTCCGTTTTAATTATTATTCACATTTTAAAGATAAGGAGATACAAGTTACAGAACTTGTCTTTTTTCCCCACATGTATGTCTTTAAAATCAAGAGTACTTTAAAGGCTATTGAGCTTAGTAAACAAGATAATACACAAAATATATATACATTTAAAAATCCCTCTGTTCAAAAAGCGATTTCAGTGAGTAGGCAGCAATAGTGAAAGGTGGATTCTGGGATCAGACAGACCTGGGTTCAAATTCCAACTCTGCTTTTTTCTAAGTTGCATAGGGGTAATATTTAATAAATTTTACCTCCAATGATGATTAAGAACAAATAGCATAAAGTAAGTGAAGTATCTGGTATACAACAAATTCAAAATAAATATTAATATCTATACTTAAGTCAATTTGATATTAATTGAATATCATATAAATTTTCTGAATGTCATACATATAACACAAGGCATTAGATTAAATAATATACAATTTCTGATCATCAGATAGTGATGGTAGCATGGTATTTATAGTAATATTAGTAATAAATCAACAAACAATAATTATCCAGAAATATTCTCACTTAAACTTAGTAATAGCTGAGCATTATCACCACTGCCTCTACCAACTAAAACAAGATTAGGAAATTGTATTTAAGAGTAATTTTATCTTTTGTTGAGTTTATTATATGAGTTGAATAAACTATCCCTCTGCTTTTCTTTTCTCTTTGGTATGTTGTATATCAGGCCTATACTTTCTCTTCACAAAAGCATTCATTTCAAAAGAATATACATTAGAAACTAGTTTTATACCCTAAAATTGTGAATTCCTCTAGAAATGTTTGGAAAGTATTATGGTTTTGGATAGGACAAGTTATCAACATTTTCTGTTCTCATTAAAAATAAAGGCAATTCAGTAAACAAGTAGTAATGAAGACTAAAAAAGGGGTAAATGATACCACAGTTCCAAAGAAAGAAAATCCCTTTTAAAGGATTAGTTCTTAAATCAAAATGATGGCCAAATTATACACGAAACAAATCTGGAATAAAAAAATTGATTTCCAAAGATAGCTTCTTATACTCTATAAAAAATATAAGATCTTTCCCTTGGGAATAAAAAACCCATTATGTAATTTTGACTCTGGAATTTCACCTTAATGAAAATTGTATAGACTACTCTTAGCTGCTTGTTATACTCTTCAAGACAGCAAAGTGTGAAATCTAAGAAAATTCTCACATGTCTCATGTGATATCCCATGACAATATATTGTAATGATGAAAAAAAGGTAGCTTTTGTAATTAGAATGTCTGTGTGTAAATATTTGCTTCATAATTTACTAATTGTCTTTCTTGGCCAAATTATACAATTTTGTATGTTTTGATTTCTTGTCTATTTTGGAATAAATAATAGTGCCTTCCTCACGGAATTGCTGTATGGCTTGAATAAGATCATGTAAATAAAATATGTGACACAGTCTCTGGCCCCTATGAGGTGTTTGCTATGGTTTTAATAATGGTGTCTCCTCCAAAATTCCTGTTGAAACTTAATCCTCAGGGTGGTGGCACAAGAGATGGGCCCTTACAGGAGGTGATCAAGTCATGAGGGCTCTGCCTCATGAGAGGGATAAGGTGACCTTATAAAAGGGATTGAGAAAGTGAGTCCAGTTCCTTTTTGCCCTTGTACCTACCACCATGGAAGAATGCCACCATGAGAAGGCACCTAATCAATAGAACAGGCCCTCTCCAGACACCAATGCCAGTGCATTGATCTTGGACTTCACAGCCTCCATAACAGTGAGAAATACATTTCTGTTCTTCATAAATTACCTATTCTGTGGTATTTTGTTACAGCAGCACAAATGAACAAGACAGTTTCCAAGAAATGCTAGCATTTATTTTAACTATTATCTCCTCTGACAATTTTTACTTCTTCTTATCACATATACTGACATTTAATTGATTCTTCTAGAAATCTGTTTTATGTGAACTGTAAATCTTTAAAATTTTTCAGTCTTCCCTTATGTCTTATCTAGGCCTTACTTTCTCCAACTTTAAGATCTGGAACTTAGACTATAATTTCTCAACTCCATTCTAGTGCTAGAATAGTTGAAATTTCATTTTTATTTAATCGAAGGAAAAATAATTACCACTGTAATGAAATAATTTGACTTCTTTTTTTCATTGAGTCAAAAATACAACCTATCAACAAGACATGCAAAGATTTTGCCTCTATACTGAACAAATAATAGATTGATTCAGTTGAGGGTGGAAAGTGGGGGATCAAGCTAGTTGTCTTCTGACGACATTTGAAGTAAATACACTGAAGCTTGGGAATGGAAATGTTGAATAAATATATTAGACTGAATTCTGGACTGGATTTTCAAGGCATAGGGTAGAATTATACAGCTCTGGTAATAAGTTCTGACTTCTCTCAACTAATTCTACCAAAAGATTCATATTTTCCCCAATACTATAAAAAGAATACAAAATATTTTGCTAGAGATAATTTTTATACTTTGAATCTCTCCATTCTTCACTAAAATATACAAAATGTATTAATCTACAAAGTAACCTACAAATTTTGACATATTTTTTTCACGAGAAATGAGAGAATGTCTTGGTTATTACAGGTTGTCTATCAGACATGGAAATCTAGGTGCACAAATAAAATATAGTGACTGTGGTCAACATCTTCCAATGTGTTTGTCTAGTGTAATGTGACATGATTGCTTTTTTGAATGTACTATTATAATGGCCAGAGAGGACATTAGAAAAGGAGCCATGTGTTCTCTGTTAAGTGTAGCTATGAAGTCTTTCTTGGATTAGCAAAGCAAGCCACTAAATACTTCAGTGGGACTTCAAAAAAGCTGAGTTCTCCCTAAGAATCACTAAGGGATGAACTTCAAAAGATTAGAGGTTTCACTTGGATCAATTCCCAGAAAATCAAGTTATTTACCAAATCTTATTTATGCAAACTATATAAACACACTTTGATCTGCAGGGCACCAAAATGATGTTTTAGAAAAATGATAACCTTAAATGAAAAGTCTACTGTGGAGAAGAATGAGGAAAGTCAACTTTTTTTTGGTCTCATTATTTTGTCTGTCTACATTGATCAAATAAGTGGTACAATTACTGCCAGATCTGATGCTACTCTATGACTATGAACATAGAAAACAGTACCTAAATTTTTTATTAATTCTTTTGAGCAATAAGATTAGGAGTATCCTTCTTTTTTTTTTTTTTTTTTTTTTTTTTTTTTGAGATGGAGTTTTGCTCTTGTTGCCCAGGCTGGAGTACTGTGGCACGATCTCGGCTCACTGCAAGCTCTGCCTCCCAGATTCAAGTGATTCTCCTGCTTCAGCCTCCCAAGAAGGTGGGATTACAGGCACGTGCCACCATGCCTGGCTAATTTTTTGTATGTTTAGCAGAGATGGGTTTTCACCATGTTGGGCAGGTTGGTTTTGAAGTCCTGACCTCAGGTGATCCACCTGCCTCGGCCTCCCAAAGTGCTGAGATTACAGTCGTGAGCCACCACGCCTGGCCAGGAGTATCTTATACATACACACACACACACACACACACACACACACACACGAAGTATTTTAATGTTTCTTTTTTTTTGTTTGGAATTACAAAGACTAGGTAGACTAGTAAGCCTAAATTATTTCTAGATATCAATCTTTTTTTTTGGTTTTTGTTTTGTTTTGTTTTGTTTTTTAGACGCATTCTCACTCTATCACCCGGCTGGAGTGCAGTGGCGCGATGTCGGCTCACTACAACTTCCGCCTCTCGGGTTCAAGTGATTCCCCTGCCTCAGTCTCCCGAGTACCTGGGACTACAGGCGCCCGCCACCACGCGGGACTACAGGCGCCCGCCAGCCACGCGACCTCGTGATCCGCCCACCTCTGCCTCCCAAAGTGCTGGGATTACAGGCGTCAGCCACCGCACCCGGCCGATATCAACCATTTTTAAAGGCGTTTTTCTTCTATAAAGATTTCTAGTATATCTTTGGGTTAACAGAATGACTCTTTACATTAACTCATCAAAATAGAAAATTCAGAATAAGGTAGGTCTATCTTGGCACCTTTCCAACATGGGTAACTGATATCACTTGGATCTGGCGAGACAAGATATGACTATATCTTGCATTTATCTGCTAAATAATATATCAATTATTTATTTAAATGGATGTTTTCTTTTACTACACAGTGGTTATTTTAAGAACATGAACTGTTTTATTCAGTTATGCACTCCTATTAGAATATATAAGCCTGACTGAAAGTCCACATTAAGTATATATTTGTTGTTAAGTAAAAACTCAATAATTACTTGAAAATCAGATAAACTGCATTTATAACATGATTTATAATTATTTAGATATTATTAAGAAAGTAACATGTATATAAAAAGTTTTCAGTGAAATGACAAATATCAACATTACATATCATATAAAAACATGTATTACCTGGGAATACTTATTACTGTCAGTTCAATATAATATATAAACCTTTTCATTTGTGATGCAAACCTTGAATGTAAATTCATCACACACAGATTTACATGAACTTTTAACCTTTTTTTTTCCCTCGGCAATTTGGGTAGGTTGGTTGTATTGGATTCTGTTACTTGTAACTGAAAACAGATCCGTGATTTGAACATAACTGTCCAGTGATTTTTCAATTTGGTAAACATTTGCGGCTTATGTTCCTCACTGCTGATCAGGAGAGAATGCAGGAAGGGAGACTGATATATTGTGCAGTTACCAATGTTTACATTGTTTTGTACTTTCCAGATTCGTGTGGTGCTTTTTAAAAATGATATACATTTGGGACTGGAACAACTTTCAGCTGCTGGCTGGATCCAAGTAACAGTTCATGGAGTACATATCTGAACATTTCTAAATATTTACATCAAAACTGTGACTAAATTTGAGCCAATTAGATCCTCCTTAGAATTTGAAAATATTGTTATCTAGCCATCCTCAGAAGAAAAACAAAAACGAATTTTAAAAACTGCCTTCTTCTCCATAAAGTTAACAGAACTTGAGCCAAGCATGAGAAATGCCACACCACTGAATATCATGGAAATTTAAAATCAGTCAACTATTTGCTTCACGTACATGTTGCCAAATAATTGGCCTAAAAATTATTTAACTAAACTAATGGAGTCAACTAGCTGTTTTGGTATAAAAAGAACAGCTTGATTATCTCATCCCAGGAGATGATTTCCTTGATAGATTTTTGGTTGAAGTTCATCATATTTATCTAACCCTTGCCAGGTATTCACTTCAGTTTTCTTCTTGAAGACACAGTTATATTGACACCACTGAGATTCTAGCACCATTTTTAAAAGTTGCTTTTTTCAAGGTATTGGGCAAGCAATAGTACTTCATTTGGGGAAGGTGGTATGTTAATAGATATTTTGAGAGTTAACTAAATGAAAGTATTTTGAGTTCTTTGGAGGCAAAATAATATTGTTAGATGTAATATTAATGTGCAATTGACTAGCCATATAGGTCATATAGAAGGAAGGACAATTCAGTTCCTTTAATCACTTAAGGCTAAAGATGGCCATTAGCATGTATAGCAGTCCTTCTGCACCTCAGTGCTGCAACTGTTCCTTTACATCTTAATTAAATCTAAATATTTTCTCATATATTTTCTTCATCTTGATCTGGCAGCTGGGTTCATGGGTTTTCCCCAGATAATATGCCGTCCATTCAAATACCCTACTATTGCTTTCTATACCAGGAAGGTGCTAATCTTTGAATTTAACTTGGTCCTGGTCATAAGAGAAAGTGGAATGGTTTCCTTTTTATATATAGGGAAAGCACTGAAGATCTGAATAATTTAGTTTATTTCAGTAATGTAACTATATTTGTTATTTACAAAAGAAATCAAAGAGAGACTATTGGTATGTGGTGAATATCTTCCAGTCAAATCTAACGTTAGCAGAACCAACTGTGTGCTCACTACTTACTACACTGCTCTTCAGAGGGTAGAAGAAAACAATGTGAGCATTGATATATAGCTTCACTTCTTAGGGAAGCCAGGAAAAGTACAGTTATTTACCTGTAAACATTTGTTACAGTAAAGGAGGGCTGTAGTGTTTCTATTTAAATGCAAATAATAATTCACAATGTTGTGTAGAGAGTGATTTACTTTGATACGTTTTCCCCCAGCCCTAGGATTTTAGGCCAGCTACTAGAAACATTGCCCAAGGACATCTGTTCAAGAACCAATTTTACAAAAAGGTCATGTATTCCTTAATGTAAATATCTATGGTCAAGGATAAAAAAACGATCAGGCCTAACAGGATTTATAAGGTGTGGGTTATGAAAAGATGTTCCTTAGAGGGCTGCAGTTCTGTGAACTGAATCAGGA
This sequence comes from Theropithecus gelada, assembly GCF_003255815.1. Taxonomy (NCBI): domain Eukaryota; kingdom Metazoa; phylum Chordata; class Mammalia; order Primates; family Cercopithecidae; genus Theropithecus; species Theropithecus gelada. The sequence continues at coordinate 87,919,384 of NC_037682.1, forward strand.
ATAATTTAGAACTTTGGGAATGATCTACTTACTGCAAACTGTAATATGTCTTAAAAGACCAAACCAATTATAGTTATCATTATCATTGTAAACCTTCTGATTTCTATCTTAATTATATTACCCCATTATAACTTTGACAGATACATATTGTGTTCAGAGAAAACTTACATTCTATATCCTAATTATATGTGGATACATATTTAAACATAGAAGCAAGATTTTGAAAATTGAAGCGTTTACAAGTCATACATTGTGATTATTTTTAAGAAAACTGGATTACTATTTAGAGATTTATATAAAAAACTGATTTTCCTGTGTGGGAAGATTGAGAGCAAATCTACTAGAAGATACAGGGGCAGATTGGCCGTTCCCCAGTCCCTTCCTACTTTTATATGTAGGTAACACTTAACAAGAGACAGGTCCTTGGGTTAGACAAGATCACTTCTGGAATCAAGTAGAACATTCATAGTTACCTATAGACCAGGTAGGGGCACAGGATGCCGACGGATGCTACATTTTAGATTTCTTGAGGTACAAACAGTCCCTACTCAACTTCCCTGATTACAATGTAGATGAGTTAAGAAGAGTGGGGAATGAAAAAAGAGAACAATAGAGACACATAATATTTTGAACTAAAAAGTTATATACAGATGTAAAACACAAGAAAAGTTGCTTCATGCAGATACATCAAAAAACTATAGCAGATTGTATTTCTTAGAAAGAGAGAGAAAGAGAGAGAGAGAAATATTTTTGCCTGGGGATAGCAAGTATAATCTGAGAATATCACTAACAGTTTTAGTTGTTCTATATTAGTACTTTCATATAAGTATATATTTTTAAAGTATTTTCACGATAATGATGCAATTATGTTTAGACGACTTTCAGAGTTTTATAAGGTCACTTTGATCCAGAAAAATATTCTTTAAAGTTTAAAAATACTGCATTTTTCCTCCTTTAAAATGTTCCATTGATATTTTATTGCAGTAAAATAAAGATTCAAAAATGGTTATGCTTACTATTTCTCATCAGTCAGAATGGCTCTTATTAAAAAGTCAAAATATAATACATGTTGATGAGGTTGTCGAGAAAAGGGAATGCTTATGCACTGCTGGTGGGAATTGTAGTTCAGCCACTGTGGAAAGCAGCTTGGAGATTTCTCAAGGAACTAAAAATAGAACTACCACTTGACCCAGCAATTCTATTCCTGGGTATCTACCTTAAAGGAAAATAAATCATTCTACCAAAAAGCCACCTTCACTTGTATGTTCATTGCAACACTGTTTACAAAAGCAGACATGGAACCAACCAAGGTATCTACTAATGTTGGATTAGTAGATTAGTAAGAAAATATGGTACATATATACCATGAAATACTACATAGCTGTAAAAAGGAATTAAATCACATCCTTTTGTAGCAACATGGATGCAGCTGGAGGCCATTATTGTAAGTGAATGAACACAGAAAGAGAAAACCAAATACCATATGTTTTCACTTATAAGTGAGAGCTAAACATTGAGTACACATGGACATAAAGATGGGAACAGTAGACACTGGGGACTCCAAAAGGGGGAGGTTGGGAGAGAGGCTAGGGCAGACAAACTACCCATTGGGTAGTTCACTATTTGGTGACGGGATCAATAGAAGCCCAAATCTCATCATCATGCAATATAACCATGGAGCAAATCTGCACATGTACCCCTTGAATCTAAAAACAAGCAAACAAAAAAATGGTTATATAAAAGTCTGCAAGCTGTAATCGATGACAGAATAAATGGAATTTTTTTTTCTTAGCCTTTAGGAAAATGCCAAGACACATTCCCACCTCTCACATGAGTTGGTGGTTTAAAAATTTGGTTTGCAAAACACAATTTAATATTTTACTTATAGAAGTCAAGAGAAATGGTAACAATTTTAAATTTTGATTCTTGAATATCTGTGCTTGTTAAAAAGAAAAGGTGTGTGGGTGTGTTGAAGGGTTTTTATTCCATTACTACCATAAAATCTACTTTTATTTATTTCTTTTAGAATCAAACTTTTAAAATATTTGCCAAAATCTCGTAAATCTCATATGCCAAAATTCAGCTGAGCCAAACTCTTGGTTATCTGCTCTCTATTTCTGAGCTGCAGTAGCATTTGGTAAACAGAATGCCCAGAACCTCCTCTGAAAGCACCACTAGCAGGCACTGTGAGAGCATTTTCATTCAAGTTCATTCGACTTGGGCAAAAAGAGAACAGCGGCTTACATCAACTGAGGATCAGTGAACACAATCTCATAGCAACAGACACCAAAACAGTCCCTCATTACAAGCCTTGTCCAACAATCAAGTCTTTAACGAGAACAAAGGTTGACAGTGATTAATCATTAAGCGGTTCCCTGTTCCTTGCTGCACGTGTTCGCAGCAGCCTCCTACAGAGGCAGTCTGGCATATTTCCTGTCTCTGTGCTCCACTGTGCCATGTCTGAAGGGACGCCTAGGCAGCCTTCTCACTATTTTAATTTCAAATGCTACAAACATCTACAGAGTCTCTATGTGCACATGTCTTGACTTTTATTCTGAGCCTGGCAGACTCTGAATGGATATAGGGAGTGTGAACATAATAAGCCGTTAACTCCACATCTGCTTACTAGATTATGTTCAAAGACAGTATAAGAAATTGATTAAACACTGTTTTCTAGAATAAACCTTTGAAATCTGTTTGTTTCCTTGAGCAACACAATAAGTTGATATAATTTAGCCGTGCAGTGAACATAAGATACCTTCACTACTGATTCTACATAAAAATAGCTTCTGTGTTGTCAAAGCACCATGCTTTGAAAAGCAACAAAAACATTTTTAGAAACCTCTTTCAAATAATTCTGTTTCACAAGGCAACAGAATTATAAAGTCAACTAATGCTGCCATCATTTTCTGCAATGTTCCCTTTTCCTGTGTGTTTTTTAATTACCCGTCTGGGCATTATCTATCTCTCTTAGTTAGTCATGCAATAGCATATGTATTCACCTTAACAGACTAACTTGGAGGGTTTTTATTTTCTCTCCTTCAACATGTAATTTCACTGATGACCATGTTGCCTGTAAACTGCTAGGAGCTCAGGTAAAAAGAGAAGAGTTATGAGATACAGATTTCTGAGAGGTGAGGGACAAGGGTTAATGGAAAATTTTAAAATGATCAAGGGAAGAAGGTTATGTATCAACAAACATATTGTTTTTCTAATAACAAGTATCACATTTAAGAACAACAAAATGAGATAACCCCAAGGATTCTTTGTATCTATTCACTTCTCTCTTCAAAGTAATCAGAATTAAGTAATGTGAGGTCTCCAGTAGCTCATGTAGTAGACTATAACTAGTCCATCTACAATATAAAAGCTAAAGTATAAAATCCAACCACAAAGGGATACAGGACTGCTGGGAAGGGAAGAGTGTGGTCCCTTTAAATGACATGGAATGGGGGAAGGAAAGTACTGGGTAGACAAAGGCAGGTCCCTGGCTAGGACTTCACTCCCACGGACCTAGGTGAGGACAGGCATTTCCTGCTCGAATGTTGCATTTCCCAAGACCACTTTGGCCTGCCACACCCCCATCCTGGGCCTATAAAAACCCCAGACCCTAGCAGGTAGATACACAAGCGGACATCTGGCCGAGGAGCACACAGACAAGCACTGGTGCCTGCAGGCCATCGGCAGGACACTGGTGGGATGAGGTGGGGCTATCGGAGGAGAGCCAGGGCCACTGAGCAGCCCAACTCCAGGGAAAGAGCATCTCCCTTCTTGTTCCCCCATCTGCTGAGAGCTACTTTCACTAAATAGAACTTTGCATTCATTTTCCAAGCCCACGTGTGATCTGATTCTTCCTGTACACAAAGGCAGGAACCCAGGATACAGAAATCCCTCTGTCCTTGTGATAAGGAAGGGGGTCTAACTGAGCTGGTTAACATGAGCCACCTATAGACAGCAAACTAAGAGAGCTCTCTGTAATACATACCCACAGGGGCTTCAGGAGCTGTAAACATTCACCCCTAGACACTGCCATGGGGTCGGAGCCCCACAGCCTGCCCGTATGTATGCTCCCCTAGAGGTCTGAGCAGCGGGGCACTGAAGAAGCGAGTCACACCCCCATCTCACACCCTGTGAGGGGGACAAAGGAACTTTTCCTGTCTCAAAAGTATAAAATATGCAATTCTCCCAGTATACTCAGCATTTTAGCATAGAGCTGCAATTTCTTTAAGTATATTCACTGAGGAAAGGGAAATGACAATGCCACTCTACAAACAAAAAGACCACCTTGTTATTGGTAACTAGGCTCTTCACACGAATCCTTGCGACAGGGATGACATAATGGTCGTTGACTCACGTTAAGATCAAAGCAGACAGAGAGGAAACCACATTCAGAAAATGAACTTAACCACAGCCTCCTGTAATCAACATTTAAAACTAACATCAGTGAACTCTGAACTGTGAAGGAAAACAGTGATGAACTGTAGGAAGAAAGTTTTCAGGTTTTCAGATGGTCTCAAACTATATTCTTATAAACCAACCAATCTGATTATTTTGACTCAATTCAACTTGTAGAAAAAACTCTAAATGGTTCTATGTTATCTCTGTAGTTAGGGTACGTCAACTTCACCTCACACAAACACACTTTTAAAACAATATTTGACTTGAACTGGTCTGCTTATCCTTCTCTAATTCGAAGCTCCACTTGTAACATTTGAGGGCTTATGTCAAAGTCTTAGAACAAAGACTTAAATCAATTACATGTTAAAGGACTTAAAACTATGTGTAGATGGCATGGAACACTGAAGCAATTTCCAAATCATGGAGTATGCAAATCTCAAAGAAATTCCAATGCATGATTGAGTCATTAATTCATCAATAACTGTAATAGCTATCATGTGTTGGAAACTTTCTCCATGTCAGTCACTACACTGGGCACTTTATACACGATCACATTTCATAACTGTAATAACCATCTATGTACTAACCACCCTATTAGTGTCTCCATTTTATAGATGAGAGAACTGACATTTGCAGAAGCTAAATATTTCATCTAGTTAGTCAGTGATTGAGCCAAAAGTCTATCTCAGGCAGCCTGACTTCAGAGCCCTTCCATAATATCCAAAAAGAAATAATACAAAACCAAGCTGGCCAGAGCCCTTGATCTAAAGCAGTGGTAAATCTATACTATTGGCACTTCATATGGAAACATGAAGCAACTTAAGCTACTACATAATAGTACAATTTGATTATATAAGATCTGCATTTGATATAGGAGTAATATGACAATGAGTAAGTAGCTTCATTTTTCTAAACCCCAGTTTCCTCATCTACAAAAGTAGTAAAGTGCCTAATTCCCAGGGTAGCAGTGAGTTTTAATTGAGAAAGTATCTGTAAAAAGTATTTTGTAGACACCGTACTCCAGATGGTTGTTCATTATGGTTTACTGTGAAATATAAAAGAATGAAGCTTCTGACATGTTTCCTATTGGGGCAATTCAATAGATGTAGAAGACAAACCATAAAATGAAAGTGCTAAGAAGGCAAAGGAAAAGTGGGGGGGGCAATTCATGAAGACATATTAGTGATGACCCATGTATGCCAAAATGTGTAGAAGATCCTTTATGCCATGGGGAAGACCAAAGTGACCTGAAAAATAAATGAATTTTCTGCAGGCATTACGGCATTGGATACTATGAATATGAACTTTGTACTTAGACAGACCTGGGTTTAAATCCTGAACAAGGTATTCCTGTCTTAAGGTATCTAATGTTCTCATTAATGATACTGAATCATGAATGTAGGGATTAAAGGAGATAATGCATATGAGGTGCTTCATACTGACAAGGCTCAGTTAATATAGTGACTATTATCATTATTATTTAACTTCTCAGGTCAGTACAGTATAAAGGAAAGAATCAGGAGAGGTTTAGAGATAATACATGTATGGCTGGTCCTCGGGAATGTACATAAAATAGGTATTTGGGGCATCGTTTGCAAAGGTTGCTTCTAAAGTCCTTTTGTTCAAAACTTAATCTTTATTTAAACTTTATTTAAACTTATTTATTTAAATAAATGATCCACTCATATCAGGAATTCTGATTAGGTCTCTGTATCTCATGTAGATAGACTGTTTGGTTCAGTGAACTGTGCTCCAATTTACACCATGAATCTGGAACTGCTTTCTGACTGATCATGAGAACAGACACTGCCTACGTGTACATGGAGGGAAGGTGGGTGGGCAGTTCACATTAGGAGTGAGCAGAAAGCAGAAAAGTGAAGGGGAGGGGAGAGAAAGACGAGAAGATGAAAGCTGGAGATCAAAGGGTCATTCTGCCCATCCTGCTCCTAGCAGCCACAGGAAGCTTTCTAGTGGTGATCAGATTACCAGATTGCCACTTGCATCAGATTCAAGACCCTTGCCAGACCGTGTCCCTCCACCATGCCTCTCACACCTTACTTCTATTGATGTTTTGGAGTCCCCACCTCTCCTAAGTTTGAAGGGAACACACACCATACTGTCGAGCAGAGATACTCAGATTCTAGGAGGAACACTTTTTGTGGGGATAAAAGCTAACTATGATGACATTTTACAAAAGCCTTTGGGAAGAAGAAGAAGAAGGGTTCCTATGTTCATATAAACACAAATATGCAGATTGTCCCTCTCGGCTTAGTTTGTGTGGAATTATGGACCTTAGGGACATTAAAAAAGGGTCCTTATAATGACTATTGTTAGTATCCTAAAGACTAAGCTTTCAATTTAGAGTGCTTTCTAATCTGAGGCTTTTTTGAATTTAGGAAGAACAGATCCAGAAACTATAGAAAAGATTTGTTTAAATGGCTCAAATAAGGGAGATAAAGAATCAGCCAAATGTTTCTAGTAACCCTTTCTTAAGATATGTGGAAACTATACAAAATGTAAAATTTCTGAGAATAATACTAAAGTGTAGTAATTTTAAAGGTAATTAACTATGTGAAGAATAACCAGTCATAATAATAATACTTGGTGTGTATTGAGGGCTTGATATGTGGGAGGCATATTACTAAACAATCTGATTACCTTGCTTAACCTTTACAACATTCTTCTGACGTAGATCTTACTATTCCTCCCATTTCATAGATGAAGAAAATGAGGCTTAGACAAGTTAGCTAAATTGCACAATATTCCTTAGTTAGTAAATGGCGAATCTAAATCCAGTTTGGAAAGACAGATGTGCTTTGGTTATGCATACCTTGATATCTGAAAAAGTGCATGCAACTGAAGTCTTAAAAACCAAAGCACACTGAGCGATTACCCCTCCCTCCGTCCTCCCCGTCCCCCCTTCCTTCTTCCCTTCCCCCTATCTTTCCTCCTTCCCTCCTTCCCTCCCTCCCTTCCTTCCTTCCATAAAACAAATATATTTGAGTTCCTACCGTGCCTACAAGAGTAACTGGGGTTACAGTGGTAAATAAACCAGAGCTCTGGCCCTCATGAAACCAACATTTTAGTGTAGGAAGACAGATAATAGACATTTTAACAAATAATATATGATGATAAATACTACAAAGAAAAAGAAAACAGGGCTGAAGGCGGGGTGTGTTGCTGGTACAGGCAGGAGGGTAGGGTGAGCAGAGAAGAATTCTGGGATAAGATGACACTGGACCTGGAGGAAGTGAGGGGAGAGCTTTGTGCACAGTGGAGGGATTTCAAGTCCTGAGGTCTTGAGGTGGGAGCATGTTTCATCCACCTGAAGCCTGGCAAGCAGGCCACTGTGCTGCTGTGCGAGAAGAGGGAAGATTGGTGGTGGGGCACGGGGGTGGAGAAGCAGGGGAGACATGATCCTGTGGGGCTTTGTAGGCAACTTTCGGAACTTTAGCTTTTACTTGAATAATAAGAAAAGCCATTAGAGGATTTTGAGCAGAGGAGTGACATGATATGTTTTAAAGATCACACTGTCAGCTATGTGGTGAATAGTTTGTATGGGGAAAGAAGACCAGTAAGGAAGGCTACAGGAATAATTCAGAGGTGAGATGGCAGGGGTTTGGACCAGAGTGGCAGCAGTGGGAAGTGGCTGGATTCCACATAGTTTCTGAAGGCAGAGCCACTAATAAGCAACTGTAAGATTTTTGGCCTGAGCACAGGGAAGTATAGAGTTATCATTTTCTGAGATGGGAAAGACTGTGAAACAGTTTTGCTTTTTGTGGGGAAGGAGTTGGAGGAGTTGGAAATAGGGAATTTAGCTTGGGATATGTCAAGTTTGAGATGCTTATTACACATCCAAGTGGAGATATCAGGAAGGCAACTTGATATATGAGTCTGGAGTTCAGGAGAGAAACAGGCTAGAAATAGAAATTTAGGAGTTGTCAGCATGGAAAAGATATTGAAAGTCATGAATTTGGATGCTATCATCTAGGGAGTGAGTATAGATGATGAAAAGAAGTCCAGTAACTGTCCTCTGGACACCCCATCCACGAATGAGTTGTGTCCTGAAAGCTAAGAAAATAAAGTATGTCAAGGAAAGGAGTTGATTAATGAATTTGATGTTCCTGATAAGTCTAGCTCTGTCACCCAGGCTGGAGTGCAGTGGCACCATCTTGGCTCACTGCAACCTCTGCCTCCCAGGTTCAAGCAACTCTCTTGCCTCAGCCTCCCAAGTGGCTGAGATTACAGGGACCTGCCACCATGACTGACTAATTTTTAGTAGAGATGGGGTTTCACCATGTTGGCCTGGCTGGTCTTGAACTCCTGACCTCAAGTGATATGCCTGCCTCCACCTCCCAAAGTGCTGGGATTACTGATGTGAGCCACTGTGCCTGGCTGAGAGTTAAGAATTGATCACTGGAATTGGCAATGTAGATGCCACTAATAGCTTTGACAAGAGCAGTTTCACTGGAAATCTAGAGACAAAAACGTGATTGAAATGAGTTTGAGACAAAATGAGAAGAGAAGTAGGGAGTTAGGATTGGGGATAATTTTGTTCAAGGAGTATGGCTGAAAAGCAGAAAAATAGAGAGGTAGCAGAAGAAAATGTGGAGGTTTTTTGTTTGTTTGTTTCTTAAGGTGAGTTTTAGGTTTTATGCCTATGGGAATAGTTTAAATAAAAAATGGCAAATGCCTTCATGTAAATTCTTCCCCTTACTTTTTCTGCTCTATAATATACACATTTTAGTATATAAGTTTTGATTATACATCGTTAGTTATATAGCAAATAATATTGCTAGTAAGTGTGGCTAGTGAAGTTATAGTAGTGCCAGTGATAGTCTTTGCCTATCATCCTGATCATAACAATAATTTTGAATATAATCTCTGTAGGGTTTGGTCTTTAATACCTTGCAACAGGAAGCTATTAGCTTCAACATGGGGTCCTCTAGGTAGGAATGCATGCTGAATGTGCTCCAAAAATCACAGACAAGTTTTTGAATAAAATACAGTTAAAGCCATAATATGGAAAAATGTTATGGAAAAAATTAGCCACTCACTCACTCACTTGAGATATCACTCCTGGCATATCAGATTTTATTTTAGCTAAGGTAACCTAACTTTGAGTCCTGTAAAAATAAATTAAAATTCCCCATTTTAGCTACTTCAGCAGCCAAAGGCTAATAATAATAATAATACACATGTAGAACCAGACACCTGGCAGTGAATAGTGGATTGAAAAGCTACTGGAAACAGTCTAGCTGGGGAACAGGTAAAATGTAGAATACCTTAATATTGGAAGAATATGATTATACATCAAAGTCCATTTTAAGTAAAACTTTTGTTCAAAAATCCAGTAGCTAGTTTATACATTTTTCTCCATACTTATGATTAAAAGTGCAAACGTTGGTTGTCCCTCTGGGTCTCCTAGCACTGGAGTTTGCGCTATTCAGTTGTTAAGTGCCCTTTAAAGAGGCTGTGAAGCACTTTCCAGTTAATAGATTCACATTATCTTCATGATCAGTGTTGAAGGTACCAGTCAGTGAAGGGGAGTGCATGCAGAGGGAAGAACTTCGCACACACAGATTTCGTAGGGGGAAAAGGAAGAGTAATTGGGAGGGTTTTTCTGGACCCTTACTTCACTTCTAAACTCCAATAAAGACCATCAAATATTCCCAAGAGTATCCCCAGGCAAAAGTGCCTTCAAAACTCCCTTTTGCTGCTTTTCCCCCTCTCCATCAGATTCTCATTTTTGAAAAGCAACTCTCTTCTGCACAGGACTCTATAGTCTGCTTCTTCTGCCAGCTTCTGAAGTCTAACCCACACTTGCCTTCCTGTTAGCACCATGACTCAGATTTATAAAGGTCTCCTTTTTGGTATCAAAATGTATCTAACTTATGGCCAATTTCTCTTGTTCTCCGCTAGGTCAGGACTTTTCAAACTTTAATGTGCATATGAATCACTTTGGGATCTTGTTAAAAGGCAGAGCCTTACTCGGTAGGTGTTAAGGGAGGGGGTGACTGGGGCACTGAACTTCTGAATCTCTAACAAGCTCCATGTGATTCTGACGTAGTGGATCCACAGGCCACACGTGAACTGATGGGAGGCTAGGTGACTCAAGCTTCAAGGATTAGCTACTGTAAGCTAAGGTGGTAGGGAATTATTGTATGTCGGCTTTCAGACAATGTTTACAGTTTTACAGTATATTTTATACATTAATCATATAAATAAATAAAACAGGAATTTTAAGTCTTAGTGGAAGAGTGTAAGGAAGAAAATTTTGGTCAGAATGAGAGAAAAAGAATGGCTATTACTCCCTTTCAAACTGAATTACCTTTAAGTCACCAGAACTCTAGACCTAACCGTTAGTGGATAAAACCAGAAACTCTCCTCTTTAAAATTTAGTCTCAAAAGAGTAGGGACAACTATGCTATATGGATAGAAGGAAATAGGGGATAAATAGTGCTAGGAATTATGGATTTCTTCCCTTTTTTTTCTTTTTTCTTTTGTGGTGTGTGTGTATGTGTATCTATATTTATGAGTAGAGTTATATGTAAATGTAAAAGCCTTCCTCAAATTGATCTTTTCACCCTTGAGCCTAAATCAGTCACCTCTCCCATGTGCTTCCATAGATTCCTGGGTTTCTCCCTATTGAAGCTCTTGTCACACTGTATAGGTTTGTTCTCTTCTCCATTAGACTGGGAGCTCTTTGAAAGAAGGACTGTATCTGGTCACCATTGTATCTACAACCACCAGCATGGCCTCACTCATAGCAGTGCTTAATAAATATTTGTTAAATGAATGGAAAATTGATACATTTCAGGTTTCTGTAACTGATGCTTTAGTTTCCCAACTAAGGGTGAAGATACTAATCCATCATGAACCCAGTAGATAAAAGCCTCCTTGTGGGCTACTCACTGAATGTCTGCAGCTCTCTGCTTACTGGGCCTATGGTAGGACTGAATATCCTGGCCTCCTTGTAGGTAGCTGGGACTTCTGTTTAGCTCAAGCCAGTGAGTTGTGAGCTGAAGTAATGTGTGTCTCTCTCTCTGGCTAAGAATTTATTTGTTAATGCGAGCCACTTGAGGACTCACTTTTCTCTCTGGTACAGCAGCTGGCAATGTCCTGGTTGGTGGCTGCTCCATCACCTATAGCCCAAGAGTGACTGTGATGGGCAGAACCCCTTCCCCTCATTGTGGACATCCAGTGTAAGAAAGAAAATACTGTGTTTTAGCCATTGCGATTTTGACATTATTTGTTACTGCTACATAACTTCACCTATCCTGATTAATACAGGTTGTGAGGGTAATGCCAAGAACTGAGGGATGCCATGTCCTGCCTCTTCCCAGTCCCAGCATTCCTCTTTGCCTTGAAGCTGGGCTCCAGGTGCAACCCAGATCCAAGACTGTGGTTTTAAAAAAAGGCTTTGCCTCTGTTCTTGAAACAAAGTTCCTACCCTGAACCTGGTTCAGGTTGGAGGATTCCTGCCATTGTCTGTGACTAAGATGGGGTCTCTGCAGGCCAGGCCCTCTAAAATGGGAAGAGCTGCCTTGCCTAGGGCTGGCACCCTAGGGCTGGTCTGGATCTCTATCACTGCTCCCGCTCTTCCAACCATGTGATCCATCCACAGGTCAGGGCACCCTGAAGAAACTGCGTTGAATTTCATTTTGCTCATAACAGTATTCCCGCGGGTTATCTGGTGCTGTATTCTGTCTGCCACAATGATATCCATTGCTAGCCCCTGTCCTGAATCTTTCCTGACCAGTGCCTGTCCTATGATCAGGAAATTTTGTCCCAGTTTCTTGCCTTTCTCATTATGCCCTGAATCATGCAGTTAAATGGGCCATGTGTATCTGCATCCAGAGACATAACAGATGGGATCTTGGGGATTAAGGTAGCAAACAGAGAGCAGAGGGTTTTTAGAAGGATTAGTCTTTCGCCTGGTGGGAAGGGTAGAGAAGGACACTGGGGAGCTGATTTGAAAAGGGTCACTGGGGCCCATAAGCATATGTAACAGTGGTTGGATTTCGTTAGCCCTCACTGTCACCGTCTATCTGTCCCCTGAATATCTGTAGAGGAAATAGCACTAGCGTAAGAGTCAAAAAACATGGGTTTGAGCGCTGGCTCTGCCAATTAACCTCTCTGAGCCTATGTAAAATGAAGCAATTATATGTGTCGAATGTGGCCCATAATGAGGCTGACTGGGATCTCACTCACAAGGATCAGATGAAAGGATGTTTGAGGAAGCACTTGGCCCATCGTAAAGGGCTTTTTTAAGGTAGGGGAGTATTATGACAATGAGGATGTTTGGAACAGATGGGCAGATGGATGAGGCCAGTAGACTTGAGGCTTAACCTCAAAACCAGTGATGATGGCATCTTTGTGTTTAAATAGAACCAGGCAATTGTCACATTATAAAAAATGATTACTAAAGATACTGTATCTGAAGAAAGCAAGGCATGCAGGGGCTCCCTGAGACTGGGGCTGGGTAGAGCTGAGCAAGATTCAGTGAGGAAAAGACTTCAGGAATGAGAAGTTAGAAGAGGATGAAGCACCTCTGCAGTGAGCAGGCTGGAATGGACGATCCCTGGTAGGACACTCAGCCCACTATGCTACTGACAGAAAAATTGGACCCTCATCAATCAGGGAGGTTCAATCACACCGCTTCCCTTCCTGATCTGCAGTCACGATGGGCAGAGGTACAAGAGGAGAAGCTGCAGACGGCACTGTTGCCATATGATGGAGTCACTGTTTGCATATTTTGTTGCTGGGTAGTCTTGAGGCCTCTGGAGGACCTCCTTTTTCTTATAGTAATTCCCAATGCACCCACTTGCTGAGCCCAGCCTTACTGCCTCACTTTTCAGCACAGTTCCCACACATGTCAAAGCTTTACAGACTGCCCAGTAGCCAGGCAGGAGCATTTGGCAAGGCTCCCCAGAATGGAGCCTGGACCACCCAGCTAGTGAGACGACTGATGTGGAATGTGGGTTTATGTTGTGGAGTGCAGCAGGCCCGCAGCGCTACATGGGATGTCCCATCTATGGGCGTGGGATCTAGGAGACTACCGGGGAAATGCAGGCAGATTCCATGAGTTCTCCTAAGAGGCCCTGGAAACATGAGGGTGGCCATTGATCACAAGGCCTTTCCACCTAATGGCTTTTCCTATACAAGTAGTTCACATCTCGAACATTTCCTGGCTTAGAGCAAACAGAATATGACTGAGAAACTCTGCGCAAAGCAGAAGGTAAGAAAGTGCAGGGAGAAAGTTAGGGAAGGTGGGAAAATGTCAGGTTATCAGGATAAGCTGCTTCTGTCAAGAGGTAGTGAAGAAGAGGGCAGTTTTGCTGAATAAGGACAGAATCACCTTAAAAATGGATAAGTCTCCTGCAGTGAAGTGACAGATTAATTAAACCGCAAACCCTCTCAGTTGTCTAGGTCTGGAGAAAGTTAAGATATAGGATGATCATAAAATTGGAAAGTCCAGATATCAAAGACACAAAATAGCTGAGGCAAAGACTAGGGAAATGCTGGTAAAGGAGATTTCAGCAGTAGAGAAGCAAAACAGTGAGGGGAAGACCTATTTTTAATAGATGATTAAAAATTTTCTCTCAGGGAAAGACACTTTAAGTTGAAAATGAAAGAGTTGCAATAGTAGAAAAGATATTTCTGCAAAATGCCTGAGCTTTGGGGAAAGAACATGGGTTTATAGCCCCAACTTCATAACTTCCTAATTGTGCAATCTTGTAAAAGTAGTTTGACCTCTCTATGCCTCAATTTCCCTCTATACAAATTAGAGATCTTAGTAATGCCAAATCACAGGGATATCATAAGGCTTGAAACAGATCTTGCATATGAAGGCTCTTGGTAATCTGTAAAGTTCTAAACAAATGTTAGCTTTTATTATCACAGAATTTCTTTGTTTTCCTCCACTATATTTCATACTTTCTAAGTGTGCAGACATGCATTCATGTTGCTAAAAGCCACGTCTGTTTGTTGAGTAGGCTGGTGATAGGTAGAACTAAAAGGAATAATTGGAAGACTTCCTCTGGCTATCTCTTCTGATTTTCTACTGAATACAGAGTAAATTTCAAACTATTTTCTATGGCAGTTATGTCTCCCCAGCCCTGTGCCTAAGGATCATTTTTGGCTGTCACCCATTCACCTTACAGAACTTCTCGGAATGGGTGTGGTATTTTCACGCCCTGGCAACTGTGGATATGTTGTGCAGGAGGCCCAGACTGTCCTGCCACTCCTTCTCCTTCTGCTTACCTCTTCCTCAGCCCTCCATATGCCGCTCTGATGCCACCTTGCCTGTGTCAAATTGGCCACATCCTCTCAGTGTTCCCACAGTGCTCCTCTGTTCAAGACTCTGTTATATGCTTATGGACTGTTGGTGGGAATGTGAATAAGTTCAGCCACTATGGAAAGCAGTTTGGAGATTTCTCAAAGAACTTAAACTACCATTCAACCCAGAAATCCCATTACTGGGTATATATACAAAACAAAAACAACCATTCCACCAAAAAGACACGTGCACTCGCATGTTTATCACAGCACTATTTACAATAGCAAAGACATGAAATCAATCTAGGTGTCTGTCAACTGTGGATTGGATAAAGAAAATGAGGTACATAAACACCATGGAATACTACACAGCCATAAAAAAGAACAAAATCATGTCGATTGCAGCAACATGGATGCAGCTGGAGGTCATCATCCTAAGTGAATTAACGCAGGAACAGAAAACCAAATAGTGTATGTTCTCACTTATGAGTAGGAGCTAAGCATTGGGTACACATGGACATAAAGATGGGAATGACAGGTACTGGGGACTACTGGGAGAGGGGGAAGGTGGTCAAGCACTGAAACACTACCTATTGTACTATGTACCTATGTACCATATGTACTATGCTCACTACTTGAGTGACAAGATAATTCATAGCCCAAACCTCAGCATCATATACTCTGGTAACAAACCTGCACGTGTATCCATTGAATCTAAAATGAAAGTGTAAATTATTATTATTATTATTTGAGATGGAGTCTCGCTCTGTCACCCAGGCTGGAGTATAATGGCACAATCTCAGCTGGCTGCAACTTCCCGCGTTCAAGCAATTCTCCTGCCTCAGCTTCCCAAGTAGCTGGGACTACAGGCATACGCCACCACACTCAGCTAATTTTTTTTTTTTTTGTATTTTTAGTAGAGATGAGATTTCACCATATTGGCCAGGATGGTCTCACCCTCTTGACCTTGTGATCCACCCGCCTTGGCCTCCCAAAGTGCTGGGATTACAGGCATGTGCCACTGTGCACGGCCAAAAATGTAAATTATTTTTTAAAAAGATTCTGTTATAGCCTCTGATAATAACCATTATAGAAGCAAGCAACAAATAAACCCCAGCTAACATTTATTGAGGACTTAGAATGTTCCAGGCATCTTAAGAAGCATTGTACACAGACGATCTCACTAATTCTTCAACAAGAGTTTTTCGAAGGTAATGCTGTTGTTATGCCTGTTTTATAGATGAGGAAACTGAGGCTCTGAGAGGTTGAGTAACTAGCCCCAGTTAGACTGCAAACAAGTAATTAATAGTTTTTAACCACCATCTGGACTGCACTGTTATGAACTGTTCACTGATCAGTCTCCTCCTCTCCTATTAGACTAAGAGTGTTCAAAGAAGAGGAATCACACTTTAGCCAGCAGTACACCTGCAGCCCTGCGGCTAAAGTTTGCTGAATGAAAATATAGGTGGGTTCTCATTTTGAATATAAGGTGGGTTCATGAAACAACCCTAAAATATCAATATCCTCTGTACCTTGAGATCATAGGGACCACCCAAGAGAGATAATAGTTAGGTTTGAATTGGATCCTTGGTCATCATTTTAAGTCTCTCATCCTCTTAGCAACACCGGTAAGAGCATCGGCTTCTACTGTGGTGAGATGATGCATATGTGATAGATGAACACAATCCTCCCTTCCTTCAGAGGTGATTCACACAGTCAGTACCATACAAGCAAGGCAGGGGGGCTATAAGTCTCCTCTTATTCTTTATGTAACCCTCTCTATAGAGTTTCATTTTCAAGGTGATCAAAAGTATTCCTTTTGGCAACTGTTTGTTCAGCACACATGACTAAAATTCAACCGGATATAAAAGAATCCCTTTATACTTATATGTAGCAGATGGAAAGGGAAAGGAGGGATGATGTAGATACAACGTGAGTAGATACGGCACAGTAGATACAACATGAGAAGGACTAAGATGGTCCCAGCATTGCCATGGGGAAAACAAAAAAAGTGTCCTATACAATGCATTTGTTTAGCATCCTGGCAAATAAATAAATAAAATCTCTAATCAAGTCTTCACTATATTGCTAACACCTGTAACAGTCCCTGGCACATAGTAAGTACTTAATAAGTGCTTCATGAATGGATGAATAAATAAACCAATGCACGGATAGCATTGTAGGAAGCTTATTTTCCTACCTACAGGAAGTACAGGTTACTGATGCCTCTGGAGTTTCTAGCTAAGGTAACAATGCCCGGGATTGAGCTGACGGGACTTTGATTACTGAATTGGCTACAGTCTCAAGATAGCTCTCAACGAGCAATCCTTTGAACAAATCTTACGTTTTTTTTTTTTTTTTTTTTTTTTTTTTTAATTTATTTATTATTATTATACTGTAAGTTGTAGGGTACATGTGCATAACGTGCAGGTTTGTTACATATGTATACTTGTGCCTTGTTGGTGTGCTGCACCCATCAACTCGTCATTTACATCAGGTATAACTCCCAATGCAATCCCTCCCCCCGCCCCCCTCCCCATGATAGGCCCCGGTGTGTGATGTTCCCCTTCCCGAGTCCAAGTGATCTCATTGTTCAGTTCCCACCTATGAGTGAGAACATGCGGTGTTTGGTTTTCTGTTCTTGTGATAGTTTGCTAAGAATGATGGATTCCAGCTGCATCCATGTCCCTACAAAGGACACAAACTCATCCTTTTTTATGGCTGCATAGTATTCCATGGTGTATATATGCCACATTTTCTTAATCCAATCTGTCACTGATGGACATTTGGGTTGATTCCAAGTCTTTGCTATTGTGAATAGTGCTGCAATAAACATACGTGTGCATGTGTCTTTATAGCAGCATAATTTATAATCCTTTGGGTATATCCCCAGTAATGGGATGGCTGGGTCATATGGTACATCTAGTTCTAGATCCTTGAGGAATCGCCATACTGTTCTCCATAATGGTTGAACTAGTTTACAATCCCACCAACAGTGTAAAAGTGTTCCTATTTCTCCACATCCTCTCCAGCACCTGTTGTTTCCTGACTTTTGAATGATCGCCATTCTAACTGGTGTGAGATGGTATCTCATTGTGGTTTTGATTTGCATTTCTCTGATGGCCAGTGATGATGAGCATTTTTTCATGTGTTTGTTGGCTGTATGAATGTCTTCTTTTGAGAAATGTCTATTCATATCCTTTGCCCACTTTTTGATGGGGTTGTTTGTTTTTTTCTTGTAAATTTGTTGGAGTTCTTTGTAGGTTCTGGATATTAGCCCTTTGTCAGATGAGTAGATTGCAAAAATTTTCTCCCATTCTGTAGGTTGCCTGTTTACTCTGATGGTAGTTTCTTTTGCTGTGCAGAAGCTCTTTAGTTTAATGAGATCCCATTTGTCAATTTTGGCTTTTGCTGCCGTTGCTTTTGGTGTTTTAGACATGAAGTCTTTGCCCATGCCTATGTCCTGAATGGTACTACCTAGATTTTCCTCTAGGATTTTTATGGTATTAGGTCTAACATTTAAGTCTCTAATCCATCTTGAATTAATTTTCGTATAAGGAGTAAGGAAAGGATCCAGTTTCAGCTTTCTACTTATGGCTAGCCAATTTTCCCAGCACCATTTATTAAATAGGGAATCCTTTCCCCATTTCTTGTTTCTCTCAGGTTTGTCAAAGATCAGATGGCTGTAGATGTGTGGTATTATTTCTGAGGACTCTGTTCTGTTCCATTGGTCTATATCTCTGTTTTGGTACCAGTACCATGCTGTTTTGGTTACTGTAGCCTTGTAGTATAGTTTGAAGTCAGGTAGCGTGATGCCTCCAGCTTTGTTCTTTTGACTTAGGATTGTCTTGGAGATGCGGGCTCTTTTTTGGTTCCATATGAACTTTAAAGCAGTTTTTTCCAATTCTGTGAAGAAATTCATTGGTAGCTTGATGGGGATGGCATTGAATCTATAAATTACCTTGGGCAGTATGGCCATTTTCACGATATTGATTCTTCCTATCCATGAGCATGGTATGTTCTTCCATTTGTTTGTGTCCTCTTTTATTTCACTGAGCAGTGGTTTGTAGTTCTCCTTGAAGAGGTCCTTTACATCCCTTGTAAGTTGGATTCCTAGGTATTTGATTCTCTTTGAAGCAATTGTGAATGGAAGTTCATTCATGATTTGGCTCTCTGTTTGTCTGTTACTAGTGTATAAGAATGCTTGTGATTTTTGCACATTAATTTTGTATCCTGAGACTTTGCTGAAGTTGCTTATCAGCTTAAGGAGATTTTGGGCTGAGACAATGGGGTTTTCTAAATATACAATCATGTCATCTGCAAAGAGGGACAATTTGACTTCTTCTTTTCCTAACTGAATACCCTTGATTTCTTTCTCTTGCCTGATTGCCCTAGCCAGAACTTCCAACACTATGTTGAATAGGAGTGGTGAGAGAGGGCATCCCTGTCTTGTGCCAGTTTTCAAAGGGAATTTTTCCAGTTTTTGCCCATTCAGTATGATATTGGCTGTGGGTTTGTCATAAATAGCTCTTATTATTTTGAGGTACGTTCCATCCATACCGAATTTATTGAGCGTTTTTAGCATGAAGGGCTGTTGAATTTTGTCAAAAGCCTTTTCTGCATCTATTGAAATAATCATGTGGTTCTTGTCTTTGGTTCTGTTTATATGCTGGATTATGTTTATTGATTTGCGAATGTTGAACCAGCCTTGCATCCCAGGGATGAAGCCCACTTGATCATGGTGGATAAGCTTTTTGATGTGTTGCTGAATCCGGTTTGCCAGTATTTTATTGAGGATTTTTGCATCGATGTTCATCAGGGATATTGGTCTAAAATTCTCTTTTTTTGTTGTGTCTCTGCCAGGCTTTGGTATCAGGATGATGTTGGCCTCATAAAATGAGTTAGGGAGGATTCCCTCTTTTTCTATTGATTGGAATAGTTTCAGAAGGAATGGTACCAACTCCTCCTTGTACCTCTGGTAGAATTCAGCTGTGAATCCATCTGGTCCTGGACTTTTTTTGGTTGGTAGGCTATTAATTGTTGCCTCAATTTCAGAGCCTGCTATTGGTCTATTCAGGGATTCAACTTCTTCCTGGTTTAGTCTTGGAAGAGTGTAAGTGTCCAGGAAATTATCCATTTCTTCTAGATTTTCCAGTTTATTTGCGTAGAGGTGTTTATAGTATTCTCTGATGGTAGTTTGTATTTCTGTGGGGTCGGTGGTGATATCCCCTTTTTCATTTTTAATTGCGTCGATTTGATTCTTCTCTCTTTTCTTCTTTATTAGTCTTGCTAGTGGTCTGTCAATTTTGTTGATCTTTTCAAAAAACCAACTCCTGGATTCATTGATTTTTTGGAGGGTTTTTTGTGTCTCTATCTCCTTCAGTTCTGCTCTGATCTTAGTTATTTCTAGCCTTCTGCTAGCTTTCGAATGTGTTTGCTCTTGCTTCTCTAGTTCTTTTAATTGCGATGTTAGAGTGTCAATTTTAGATCTTTCCTGCTTTCTCTTGTGGGCATTTAGTGCTATAAATTTCCCTCTACACACTGCTTTAAATGTGTCCCAGAGATTCTGGTATGTTGTATCTTTGTTCTCATTGGTTTCAAAGAACATCTTTATTTCTGCCTTCATTTCGTTATGTACCCAGTAGTCATTCAGGAGCAGGTTGTTCAGTTTCCATGTAGTTGAGCGGTTTTGATTGAGTTTCTTAGTCCTGAGTTCTAGTTTGATTGCACTGTGGTCTGAGAGACAGTTTGTTATAATTTCTGTTCTTGTACATTTGCTGAGGAGTGCTTTACTTCCAATTACGTGGTCAATTTTGGAATAAGTACGATGTGGTGCTGAGAAGAATGTATATTCTGTTGATTTGGGGTGGAGAGTTCTATAGATGTCTATTAGGTCTGCTTGCTGCAGAGATGAGTTCAATTCCTGGATATCCTTGTTAACTTTCTGTCTCGTTGATCTGTCTAATGTTGACAGTGGAGTGTTGAAGTCTCCCATTATTATTGTATGGGAGTCTAAGTCTCTTTGTAAGTCTCTAAGGACTTGCTTTATGAATCTGGGTGCTCCTGTATTGGGTGCATATATATTTAGGATAGTTAGCTCTTCCTGTTGAATTGATCCCTTTACCATTATGTAATGGCCTTCTTTGTCTCTTTTGATCTTTGATGGTTTAAAGTCTGTTTTATCAGAGACTAGGATTGCAACCCCTGCTTTTTTTTGTTCTCCATTTGCTTGGTAAATCTTCCTCCATCCCTTTATTTTGAGCCTATGTATGTCTCTGCGTGTGAGATGGGTCTCCTGAATACAGCAGACTGATGGGTCTTGACTCTTTATCCAGTTTGCCAGTCTGTGTCTCTTAATTGGAGCATTTAGTCCATTTACATTTAAGGTTAAGATTGTTATGTGTGAACTTGATCCTGCCATTATGATATTAACTGGTTATTTTGCTCATTAGTTGATGCAGTTTCTTCCTAGCCTCGATGGTCTTTACATTTTGGCATGTTTTTGAGATGGCTGGTACCGGTTGTTCCTTTCCATGTTGAGTGCTTCCTTCAGGGTCTCTTGTAAGGCAGGCCTAGTGGTGACAAAATCTCTAAGCATTTGCTTATCTGTAAAGGATTTTATTTCTCCTTCACTTATGAAACTTAGTTTGGCTGGATATGAAATTCTGGGTTTAAAATTCTTTTCTTTAAGAATGTTGAATATTGGCCCCCACTCTCTTCTGGCTTGTAGAGTTTCTGCCGAGAGATCTGCTGTGAGTCTGATGGGCTTCCCTTTGTGGGTAACCCGACCTTTCTCTCTGGCTGCCCTTAAGATTTTTTCCTTCATTTCAACTTTGGTGAATCTGGCAATTATGTGTCTTGGAGTTGCTCTTCTCGAGGAGTATCTTTGTGGCGTTCTCTGTATTTCCTGGATTTGAATGTTGGCCTGCCCTACTAGGTTGGGAAAGTTCTCCTGGATGATATCCTGAAGAGTGTTTTCCAACTTGGTTCCATTTTCCCCCT
The DNA here is from genome assembly GCF_003255815.1 of Theropithecus gelada. Classification (NCBI taxonomy): domain Eukaryota; kingdom Metazoa; phylum Chordata; class Mammalia; order Primates; family Cercopithecidae; genus Theropithecus; species Theropithecus gelada. The sequence goes on from NC_037682.1 coordinate 87,941,065, forward strand.
CACTTTCAGGCACCCCAATCAGACGTAGATTTGGTCTTTTTACATAATCCCATACTTCTTGCAGGCTTTGTTCATTTCTTTTTCTTCTTTTTTCTTTTGGTTTCTCTTCTCGCTTCATTTCATTCATTTGATCCTCAATCGCTGATACTCTTTCTTCCAGTTGATCGAGTCGGTTACTGAAGCTTGTGCATTTGTCACGTATTTCTCGTGTCATGGTTTTCATCTCTTTCATTTCGTTTATGACCTTCTCTGCATTAATTAGTCTAGCCGTCAATTCTTCCACTTTTTTTTCAAGATTTTTAGTTTCTTTGCGCTGGGTACGTAATTCCTCCTTTAGCTCTGAGAAGTTTGATGGACTGAAGCCTTCTTCTCTCATCTCGTCAAAGTCATTCTCCGTCCAGCTTTGATCCGTTGCTGGCGATGAGCTGCGCTCCTTTGCCGGGGGAGATGCGCTCTTGTTTTTTGAATTTCCAGCTTTTCTGCCCTGCTTTTTCCCCATCTTTGTGGTTTTATCTGCCTCTGGTCTTTGATGATGGTGATGTACTGATGGGGTTTTGGTGTAGGTGTCCTTCCTGTTTGATAGTTTTCCTTCTAACAGTCAGGACCCTCAGCTGTAGGTCTGTTGGAGATTGCTTGAGGTCCACTCCAGACCCTGTTTGCCTGGGTAACAGCAGCAGAGGCTGCAGAAGATAGAATATTTCTGAACAGCAAGTGTACCTGTCTGATTCTTGCTTTGGAAGCTTCCTCTCAGGGGTGTACTCCACCCTGTGAGGTGTGGGGTGTCAGACTGCCCCTAGTGGGGGATGTCTCCCAGTTAGGCTACTCAGGGGTCAGGGACCCGCTTGAGCAGGGAGTCTGTCCCTTCTCAGATCTCAACCTCCGTGTTGGGAGATCCACTGCTCTCTTCAAAGCTGTCAGACAGAGTTGTTTGCGTCTGCAGAGCTTTCTGCTGCTTTGTTATTGTTTTCTGTGCCCTGCCCCCAGAGGTGGAGTCTACAGAGACAGGCAGGTTTCCTTGAGCTGCTGTGAGCTCCACCCAGTTCGAGCTTCCCAGCAGCTTTGTTTACCTAGTTAAGCCTCAGCAATGGCGGGCGCCCCTCCCCCAGCCTCACTGCTGCCTTGCCGGTAGATCACAGACTGCTGTAATAGCAATGAGGGAGGCTCCGTGGGTGTGGGACCCTCCCGGCCAGGTGTGGGATATGATCTCCTGGTGTGCCTGATTGCTCAAAGCGCAGTATTGGGGTGGGAGTTACCCGATTCTCCAGGTGTTGTGTGTCTCAGTTCCCCTGGCTAGGAAAAGGGATTCCCTTCCCCCTTGCGCTTCTCAGGTGAGGCAATGCCTCGCCCTGCTTCAGCTCTCGCTGGTCGGGCTGCAGCAGCTGACCAGTACCGATCGTCCGGCACTCCCCAGTGAGATGAACCCAGTACCTCAGTTGAAAATGCCGAAATCACCGGTCTTCTGTGTCGCTGGCGCTGGGAGTTGAAGACTGGAGCTGCTCCTATTCGGCCATCTTGCTCCGCCCCTCCAAAATCTTACGTTTTATTATTCATGCATTCGTTCATTTATTCATTCATTCATTCACCCATTCAGCAAATTTTTATAGAGTGCTATTAAAGCTAGGCACTATAACAAGTACTTCACATACAACTCTGAGAAATATATGCTATTATAATACCAGTTTTACAGATGAGGAAGCCAAGACTCAGAGTTGTTAAATAAGTTCTCAAGACCACACAGTATGTGGCCAGGCTATGATTTCAACTTAGGCCTCTTTGACTCCAAAGCTCCCTCGTATTCTCTCCTTTATACTGTTTCTGACCTTAAGGAACTCAGAGTTGAACATGGGAATGATCTGGAAAATAAACACAATGGGGGAAAAGTGCTCTGACAGAGGTAAGGACTGGGTGCAGTGGGACCACAGAGGAAAGACATCTAACTCAGATCTGAGGAGAAAGGAACCAGGAAGGAACACTAGAGGAGATGCTATCCTCAGTCTTGGAGGAGGGCTGGGAGTGAGAGGCAGAGACACAAAGGTGAGGGGAGCATAGTGTGTTCTTTTTCAGGTTATTTTATTTTATTTTATTGTTATTTGATTTTTTGAGACAGGGTCTCATTCTGTCACTCAGGCTGGAGTGCAGTGGCATGATCATGGCTCACTGTAGCCTCAACCTCCTGGGCTCAGGTGATCCTCCTGCTTCGGCCTCCCAAGTAGCTGGGACTACAGGTATGTGTTACCGTGCCCGGCTAATTTTTGTATTTTTTGTAGAGATGGGGTTTTGCCATGTTGCTGAGGCTGGTCTCAAACTCCTGAGCTCAAGTGATCTGCCCGCCTTGGCCTCCCAAAGTGCTGGAACTATGGGCATGAACCATGCACCCGGCCCATTTTTCTTTATTTTGTGTGAATGGACGCATATGTAAACAAGGTCCCAATAACGTCTAGTTGTCTGCATCTTTTTCTATTTATTATTATTTGACCAAATTTAAGGGATGCTATCCCACAGACTGAGTATAAATGGTGTTAGGTACTTTGGTCTGGACCTTGAAAGTTTTAAAAATAAGATTTTTCCTCATATATTTGCTCCCTCAAAACACGTATGCTGCCATGTGCCACAGCACCATTGCATGCGCTGTTCTCTGTGCCCCAAAGACTACTCTTTCTCTCTTAGAAGCATTTTACCACATTTTCCTCATTTCTGCACCTGGCTAATTCCTGCTCATTCTTCGAGGTTTAAACTCCACTTCCCCTGGGAGGCCTCCTCGACCCCAAGATTAGTTTAAGTGTCCCCTAATATTGTCCTCCAAATCCTTCTGTCATGACACTCATCAGGCTTTTTTTCCCATTTACTTAATTATCTGTCACTCCCTTTAAACATTACACTCCATGAAAGCCTATGACTATCTTTTCACTCCTATATCCTTAGTGATCAGCAAAGTGCCCGGCACATAATAGGCACTCAATAATAAATATCTGTACAAAGAATAAGTATTTGATAAGGTTTTTTTCTTCTAGAAAATAAAAATTAAATACTCAGCAAAGTCTAATATCTGGACAGTAGAGTCAGACTGGAGAAAGAAGAAAAAAAGAAAATTATGTGTTCTGAAAAAGGGCAGAGGGAAACGTGACACAGTATAACATTGCTGTCCTTTATTGTATCCCTTTACTGTATTATTGTGTTTACTTCCTGAAACACATAATAATGTTCCAGGTCTTATCAATAGTAACATCCTATATTCTTACATCCCCAACACACAAATGTCATTCACCACATTCAGGACAGTGTTGCTTTTGCCAGATTTATGGCAACTGAATAACATAGAGAGGAAATCCTGAAAGTCAGACGTGTACTCTCCAGGCCCTACTCACTATCTTCTAAACATGTTGAACTGAATTGTACGTGTTTAAGTGGATCAATTTCTCATTTCAACCCAAAAGTGCCTGTCTGTTTCTGAAATTTGCAGCATCTGCTAGGGAAGTGAAGAGTGAAACAGCTTTTTTTTTTTTTCTTTTCTATTTTTTTTTTTTAAACATCAAATAATGAGAAAAACAAAACAAAACAAAACTTTGCTGAAGGACTGTGGATTTTCAGTTTGCTCCACATGAGACCATTTCAGGAAATCATCTTTTAACTGGTGCTCATCTTGTTTGTGCAGTAATATTCCCCGATAGGGATGGACTGTGATCTAAGAGATTTTTACACTGTAAAAATGTAAAATCTCTTCGATTTTTACATTGGAAGACCAGTTTGTCTTCCAAGGACAATATCCAGGTTTCTAGTTGTTTGCCATCTCAAAGAGATTCTTTAACAATGTGGGAGACCAAAACTTCTCCAGTTTCTAAAATTGGAGTCATAATTAAGGCAAAACTATGTCTTCCTGTGAACAAAATTTTTAGAGGATAACATAGATAATTTAGTTGTTAATTATTGGAACAGGGTCATGGATGGTACTAGGAGAAAACTCTCAAAAATAGGCTGGGTTAACATCTCTCACCTGTATCTTCCTCCCATCTTCTTCTCTGCTTCTGTTCTCTCCATGGTCTGGAAACTCCCACCATTAGTCATTCACTGGCTAAAAGCTCTGACTTTCTATGTTCAGTGGAGCTTCGAAAATTTAGTGGTGGGGCTTCAGGAAATGAAAGATTTCAGGTGCTCAAAGATAGGTCTAAAGGTCACATTCAGAAACCCCACCTCATGTCAAGCAGAGTTTTTTGTTTTTGCATGTTACCAGACCACAAAATATTTCTGGAAAAAGTGTTCGGCTAATTTTTTTAAAAGACTCACTTTAAAATTCATATGGAGCTGGGCATGGTGGCTCACGCCTATAACCCCAGCAGTTTGGGAGGCTGAGGCAGGTGGATCATGAGGTCAGGAGTACAAGACCATCCTGGTCAACACAGTGAAACCCCGTCTCTCCTAAAAATACAAAAAAAATAGCCGGGTGTGGTGGCGGGCACCTGTAATCGCAGGTACTCGGGAGGCTGAGGCAGGAGAATAACATGAACCTGGGAGGCGGAGGTTGCAGTGAGCCGAGATTGTGCCACTGCACTCCAGCCTGGGCGACACAGTGAGACTCCATAAAAAAAAAAAAAAAAAAAAATTCATATGGAAAGATAAAGTTCAAAAATAGCTAATATAATTTTTTTTAAAAAAAGGAAGAGAAGATGGGGGAATTACTCTACCAGGTATGTGATGACCTATAAAAGCCATTGTAATTGAAACAATGTGAATTGGCTTTGAAAGAAATGAATAGATGAACAGAATAGAATGGACTAGGAGCCCAGAAATAGGCTCACAAATATAAGGAAAACTGTTATACAAGAATAATAACATTACAAATCCATGAGGAAAGAATGGAATATTTAATATATGCCTCTGTGATAGCTGTTCATCCAAATGGTAAAAACAATTATATCTTTACACCACGGCATGCCCAAATATAGAATTACAGTTGAATTTCCATCAACACCCCTGGGAAAACAGCTCAAAACTCAAGCTGTATGGATGGTGGAGATCATTCAGGTTTTACTGAGTGTTCTACAGTGACCCAGTTCCAGAGAAAGGCAGGGACCATGGACCTGACAGAGAACTGCCAGGACTCTACTTAAAGTCAGCCAAGCAGGCAGAAATACTTCCAGCGGTAATTTCACTACTCCTGGAGTGCTAATACAAAACTGGGAACCCAAGGCTACATCAAGATCCCAAAGGAAATGGTGCTAAAGATGCTGTAGATCTCAGTTTGAGTGACACTTACTATCAATCCTTGTTCTCATTAAGGGTGAACAAAGAAGGATTCATGCATTCTCTCTTTCCTTCCTCTGAACCCCTAGAGCATTCCTAATCTTGGGAGATTAAGTACACAGAGATTAAGAGTTTGGTTAGGAATCACCCAAACCTGGGTTCTAGCTCTGACTCGCAATGACCTGGGAACAATAGTAGCACCTATGTTTCTTAGGTTACTGTAACAATTAACCAAGGTAATACATCTCAAAAGCACAGCAAAGTACCTGGTATGAATAAATGCTCAACAAATTTGTGCAATTATTATTGGCCTTTTCTCCTATATCACACATTTTAGTGTTTTTTTTTTTTTTTTTCTGACTGAATACCAGGTTTTGTAAAAGGTACTTTTACACATTTATTTCATTGAATCCTATGAACTTAAGTACTATTATTTCCACCTAACAGCTTGTGTGTGTGTATTGTGTTTTCTCTCTTCGACGAAACTGTAAATCAGTGTTTTCCAAACTATGCTAAAGAGAAAAACAAATTAAACTAGTTTATTTACTGCAGTATCTCTCAGAGTCATTGGTACACTAAGGTGTATTGCTAATTTCCAGAAAAGAGTTAACATAGTTCATGACCCAAACAGTTGTTATTCTCAGAATACAGCATGGGAAAATGTGCAATAAAGATTCACTGAATGAATGGATCTGGTTTCATGCGTTTTTTTTTGCATGCCCACAATGCGTGGCATGCTTGGGGTACAGACAAAATGTTTCATAAATTCCAGTTGCTTGATTTATGCATTAAATTATCCATATCTGGCCGGGCACGGTGGCTCACAGCAGTAATCCCTGCACTTTGGGAGGCCGAGATGGCAGATCATGAGGTCAGGAGATCGAGACCACCCTGGCTAACATGCTGAAACCCCATCTCTACTAAAAATACAAAAAAATTATCCAGGCGTGGTGATGGGCACCTGTAGTCCCAGCCACTCGGGAGGCTGAGGCAGGAGAATGGGGTGAACCTGGGAGGCAGAATTTGCTGTGAGCTGAGATTGCGCCACTACACTCCAGCCTGGGCGACAGAGCAAGACTCCATCTAAAAATTAAAAAATAAAAATAAAAATAAATTACTCGTATCTTTGTATATCAGTGGGCCAAGATGGGGAGATGCTATTTCTCTACCTGAAAGTGAGCCCACAGTGTTAAATGTCCACAAATTAAGAATGTTTGGGATCAAATCCTGGCAAGAATATGGATCAACCGGAATACCTGAACACTCCAGATGGGACAGCAAAGTGGTGCAGCCACTTTGCTGGAGAACAGGTTGGCAGATTCTTGTAAAGTTAAATATACACTTACCATATGACCCAAGAATCCCACTCCTAGGTATTTAAGAGAAATAAAAAGTTATGTTTCTGCTGGGCGCGGTGGCTCACACCTGTAATCCCAGCACTTTGGGAGGCCGAGGCAGGTGGGATCACTTGAGGTCAGAAGTTCAAGACAGCCTGGCCAACAAGGTGAAACCCATCTCTACAAAAATACAAAAGTTAGCCAGGCGTGATGGCAGGTGCCTGTACTCCCAGCTACTTGGGAGACTGAGGCAGGAGGATTGTTTGAACCTGGGAGGCGGAGGTTGCAGTGAGCCAAGATAGTGCCACTGCACTCTAGCCTGGGTGACAGAGCAAAAGTCTGTCTCAAAACAAACAAAAAAACAAACAAACAAAACAAAACAAAACAAAACAAAACAAAAAAAAGGTCATGTTTCCACAAAAATCAAACTGGAAACAACTCAAATGTCTCTTGTTTGGTGAATAGATAAATGATCATAGATTCATACAATGTGATACTACTTGGCACTAAAAAGAATTGAATTACTGATATATGAAATCATAAAATTGACTCTCAAATGCACTATGCTAAGTGAAAGAAGCCAGTGGCAAAAGGGTATATACTGTCTGATCCCATTTAAACAAAATTCTGTACAACACTATAGGGATACACTGGCGGTTGCCAGGACTGAAGGTGGGGGAAGAGGTTGATTACAAAGGGACACAGAAATTTATAAAGGTGATGAAAATTCTATTAATAGATTGTGGTTATGGTTACATACCTATGTGTTTTTTCAAAACTTGGGGCACTTACATACCCAAAACGTGAAATTTGTAGTATGTAAATTATAACTTAATTTTTAAAACAGAGAAACTCCCCCTTGAAATGGTCTACAGCTTATTTTACTTCTTAAGACAACGAAACTAATACATGCTATTTAAGCCCTTTTTAAAAAATGGCATGGAATGTGCTAGTGTAACCTCCTAAGATGACTGCTGTTCACAATTCCCTCAAATTCCTTTTCCTGGCATTGCTCAACCTTATCTTGTATCCAAGTGGTTTCCAAACCATTACCTGCCCTGGGGACAATTATTTCTACTTCCATTTTTGCAACATATATCATGTGGTACCTTATATTAGAGTTCTTTCTCTGTCTTATCATCTTAGGATTGTAAGTTCCATACAATAAAAATCCATGCTTTACTTATATCTACCACAGTGCCTGTTAAAATGCCTGGCAGGAATGCTATAAAGAATGTTTAACACATAAATGAGTCTATGCTTAGGTAGTAGCTTTAAGTCTGTAAGTCCTTCAGAGACTGTGAGCTCCTTGAAGACAGGGATTGTGCATACATAATCTTGTACTGGACTTGACGTACTGTAAATGCTCAAAAATTTTTGAATAAGTGGATTCCAGCAGATTCTGATTAATTTTGTTTTGGATGGTGCATGGCAGAGGAACTGACATTTGGAGTGAAAGTTGTGGTCTGGTGAGAGAGCACATTGAAGAGGAGAGTGTACCCTGGGTCACGTCTGGGAAACCTAGTGACAGAGGGTAAATGTGAAACCTTCCAGGTTGAATTGGCTAGGTTTCATCTCGTATCATGAGGCTTTTTTCAGAGAGCTCTTGGAAGGGAGATATTCCATTTGGATCCAGTTAGAATTACTAACAGGGGATGGGCTGCAACACGGCAGGTTTCCAATTGTGTTTCTTAGGCTTGAAACTCTTCCCAGAAGCAAAGATGATGAAGGCTTCATTTGTTAGGCATGAAAATAAAAAGCACTTTACAAAGGGTTTTAAGGAAAATCTTTTCTTTCCTATTATTTTTATCCCCCACTCCCTATTGTTGGCCACTTCTTGAATTTTAAACTCTTTGGGGAAAGAACAATGTTCCTTATAGCTCTTTTTCCTAAACTAAGTGGAAGCATTGAATCTATTTTATTGGATACATTTAATGAGGTTTTAGTTGTAATAATTATGGTTAAATAGTTCAACATCCAAAACATACTAGTACTTTAGGTGGCCTGAGGGGAATGCATCTCATAAAGATATATAATAACATAATGATCACTAATAAAGTCCGGGTTTTATGCTGTTTGTATCTAATGACTAACAACCAATCCAGGAAGCACAGAATCTGACCTCCATCTCCCTGTCCTTTCATTGCTTCTAAAACAGCAGAGCCAGCCAGCTAGGGCAGTTGGTCAAATACTTTCAAGTGTATGAGTGTGTGTGTGTGTGTGTGTGTGTGTGTGTGTGTCAGAGAGGGTGAGAGAGATTTCTTCTGTCTAAAAACATTTGTTATTTATTAAACCACTTAATTAAAAATAATTCCATCAACTTACTATAAAGCTCCTTTTCTAATGCAAAAAAATTTTGTGGAAGTAGAAAACTATTAAGAGAAGACTTGAAGCTTTTCAAATTCTGCCCAGAATACCAGAATTATTCTTGATACTTAAATCTTTTTCGATACTGTATTGAGCCTTCAAAATCATTCAGCATCACAAGAAATCTTAAAGGCATATTCTAAAGGGAAAATACGTGGCATCTCTGAGCACTGGACTCAGACTGTCCACTATAAATCTGAGGCCATATTTTGTCTAGATGGCATATTGGGGGGTCAGAGTTATTGGTCTGATCATATAGGGCCAGTTAGCTTTTTCTTGGACTCTAATCATTGTAACCATATGGCTTTCAATATATGCCCTTAGTCACATGGGGAACCATATGGGAGTGTCCAAGAGGTTTAGTTTAAAAGATTAAAAGGCTTGTCTGCTTTCTAAATTATTTGAACCCATCCTCATAGGCAAAGGTCCCGGAATTAAGGACAGACTAATATCATTACTGGGTAATATGGGAAAGCTACCTTGAGGAAGTGGAGGTGGAATTTAACTCTCAAAGAAGGAAAAGAATTTGCATAACTACCACAAAGATAAAAGATTAGAATTCTGGAATTGTGTGGTACCCTCTAAGAAGGCAATCAGGGCAAGTGTGAGATAGGTCAAGAAAGGGTAGACTTATCAGTGGCAGGAATGTGGAAAAGAAACCATGCTAGACTGGAAGAAAGCTATTTGAAGCCAACCTTAAGTAATTCCAATTTTAAAATTTCAAATAGAGTGTCTTTGAAAAATGTAGCGCGTGTTTCAGGTATGCCCATTATTTTCTCACAGCACCTTCTTTTGGAACAATCTGCTCTGCCTAGATCAATCGTATTCCTGTTTTTTGAGGATATGGATTCTACGGAAAATAGGAGACTGGGTCTCTCAGGTGTTAGCTCCTGGCACTGGAAAGTCATGTAGAGCAAGAAGTAGTATCATGGTAACCCAAAGTCCAATGCAGGCTGAAATCACTGGGCAAAAGTAACTAAGATCTTTGTAGAGGAAACTTCAGAGACGAATGAAGCAAGAGATCATGAGACCTCAGAAGGAAAGAAGCACAGAGAAAGGGAAGATTACTGCTGTACTTTCCCGTTTTTTGGTATTCTCCCAACATTGGGTTCTCTAAGACTCCACTGTATTCTTCCAGGAAATCTTCATATATTCAAAAGAGACTGAGGAGATTTCTGTTCCATGAAATGCAACACTGCCTCACACATAGAGAGATGAAAGGGAGACAAACAAATTCAAAATCAAAAGGCCTCCATTCGAGTCCTAGCTCCATGTGACCATGGGCAAGTTACATAACCTCGCTGATACACGTGCTGGGCATCTGTGAACTAAGGGTTATGATATAGACTCCTTAGTGAGGCTATAGGGATTAAATATGAAAATGGCCTGAAAGTGAGCCTGTCATACAATGAAACCCTCAAAAAAAAGAATATAACTGAATAAAATAATGCACAAGTATAGCAATTTTTAAAAACTTTACCCCCAGTATTATGTTCAATCAAAATAGATTTTTGTGGAAAACATAGCTATTCTTTGAGATGCTACACGTGTAATTCTCTAATAAAGTAGGCACGTGAGACACAGAAAATCTCTCATCTAATGAGTGACTTAACCCCACCAGAATGACACATACAAATGGACAAAATCAAAAAGCTGGGGGAAAGATAAAGGTATAGGGCCCAAGAAAAAAGATGGTATGTCTCAGGTTTTAAGTAGGGGTAGAAGGGCACTTTAAGTTCACTCCAGAGGCTTTTATTTCCTCTGACAAGTAGGAGAGATGGATCTTTCATTCATTTTAAACTCTTTTAGCACTACTCTGTGCACAAATACGGTGGGAAAGAACACACGATCACCATTCCTGACTCAGAGCCCCTGGAACAGGTCTGGTCACCACCACAATCACAGTTGCAGTGGACAGTAAAAAAGCACTTGGTGTGAAAATAAGATTCTAGGAACTCACGATAGGATGGCAAATGGGGATACATTGTGATTTGGGGGTTTCACATTCTTTCTTTCCTACTTGGCCCATGATGAGGGAAACTAGATCTCAAGATCCAAGAATATGTTGAATCCATATCTATTTAAATTTAGAGATTTAACCAAGAAGTCCCATTGTAAAAATAACTCCATGGCTGAGATGTTGTAATCCAAATTCCTGAAAATTGTTAACCCCCAATAATTCTTACTGCCTTGAATTCTCCAGGAATGACAGTACATTTCTAACTTCCAGGTGTGCTGCGGCCAACTTAAACAAGATAAAACACCTTTTGCGGTATTTAAAAACACTAGTGAGTTTTCTCCCTATAGTCTCCACTCCCAGCTCAGAGGACTGTAATCCTAAACTTGGAGCACCATCTTAGATAAGTGAAAGCTGAGTAGATAATTTTGAACTGGGTCCATCTTGGAAATTTGATCGGAGTCTGAGAACACCGCCTAGGTTGTTCCTGCACTGCAGTCGGGAGCCAACGCACCTGGGCACTTGCCAGTACTTGCTTTCTGCCCAGGCACCAGATGCATTCTGGGATGTTTCTGCCCACAAGCAAAACTTTGGCTTGTTTTTCTTCACAGCAACTAATGCCTCAGAAAAACAAAAAACAAAAAACAAAAAAACAACTCTGGCTTTGCAGTTTCCCTGCTGCCTTTAAACCTGTAAAGCTAAATGACATGCCCACAATAAAATAAGAATAAGTGCTCTTTTCTCTTTTTAAAAATCACCAGTGGCTACAAGATCTTTGGCTAAACTTGTCCAAAAGTCCAGGTGTTCTCTCTTGCTTTTTCTCTGGTATATACACATGCATTTTGAGACAAACACCCTTATACACAGTTGTAAAACAGTTTCAACTTTATTTGACAGCTGTTTGCAAATTTAGGCTTGTTACTAAAGCATGCATTCACCAGCTGGCTGCTGACCATGGAAAACCAATAAATACTTAAAGAGGTCTCCAATCAGTGAGCAAAGCAGCATGGATTGATACCATGACTTCTGAGTTTTGAGGCAATCACCAGTAATATAGAGCAGGCCAATTCAGAGAGGACGTGTAAAGGGGAAGGGACCAAAAACACACAGGTCAGAACCAGCAATTGGCTGGATCTTTTCTCCCAGAGGGAGCTGTGTTCAAAGGCAATTCACCCACAGAGCCTGGGTGTGTCACCAGCCAGGAGCTCTCACTGGGCATTCTAAGCCTTGTTTCTGTTTCCCTGACTGCTATTTGTTTATTTCAAGGCCCACAAACTTGCCTCTTGATATTTTAGCTCCAAATCCTGACAGTGACAAAATATCCCAAGAGACGGCTTGGTTAATAAAGATCACTAGATATAGGCTAAAATTAGGCAGGGTGGGGCTGTGAAAATATGTATTACATTAACTTAGTAAAGAGAATGTTGAAAAGCCACATTCTTGTGGCATAATTAGAATAACATTGTAATATTCTGGCACCTATATTTTACTCATAAAATATGAAAGCAGGTAAATATTAAGATTTTAATAAATATGTACTTAGTATAAAATGAAGGAATCTGAGGAACATGCTCCACCAAAATGAATTCTATGGAATTCTACTGTCTTGTGCATTAGTAATGTGTGTTCTATGGGAAAGGAAGGTTGTGGTTAGAAAATAATGTATTAGACATTTTTTTGTTTGTTTGTTTTACTGTGGGACTTAGGAACACCTGTATTATACAGACATACATATCTTCATCATTCCTTATACTTATTTAACTACAGAACCATTTTGGTGTATGTGGTGAAACTAGATTTTGCATAATTCAATTTGGAATATATTCTACTGAACACATCTTAGGAAATGTTGATTTAAGGAAAAACACAAAATAGATAAAAATTATGACTAGATCTTGAATAAATTCAATGTTTTAAACTGGTTCAACTATTCAATCGCTTAAAACTTTCTCATCCAAAGCAATCTGCTAGGCACTTAAGTCCTATCCGGAGGAATTCACAAGAGGCCCATATACCAAGCTTGCTCTTACTGCATGGTATTTGTATTTGCTGTTTCCTCTATCTGGAATGCTCCTCCTCATGGTCCTTACTTTATCTGGGTCTCTTCTCCAGTGTTGCCTTCCCTCATAACTTATCTAAAATAGCACTTCCATCACTCTCTAACTCTGTACTTTGCTTAATTTTTTTCAAAGTACCCAAAATGATGTTATGCATTTCCTTATATGCTTATTGAAATATGCTCTATCGAAACATAGCCCTATAAAAGACATAACTGTTTTGTTCAACCTTGTATCTGCAGCACTTAGTATAGTACGTGGCATTTAGTAGGTGCTTAATAAATACTTGCCAAATGAATGAATGAATAAATAAATGAATGAAAATAATTCCAGGCCAGGCGGAAGTACAGGTGGCACACACCTGTAATCCCAGCACTTTGGGAGGCCAAGGTGGGAAGTTCACTTGAGTCCAGGAGTTCGAGACCAGTTTAGGCAACATAGTGAGACCCTGTCTACACAAAAATTTTTTTAAAGAATTAGCCAGGCATGATGATGCATGCCTGTAGTCCCAGCTACTTGGGAGGCTGAAGCAGAAGGATCACTTGAGCCTAAGAGGTTGAGGTTTCAGGGAGCCATGATCACATCACTGCACTCCAGCCTTGGTGACACAGCAAGACCATCTCAGAAAAAAAGGAGAGGAGGGGAGAGGAGGAGAGGGAGGTAAGAGAGGAGAGAAAGGAGAGAGGAGAGGGGAGAGAGGAGGAGAGGGGAGGGCAGGGGTGAGGAGGGAAAAGGGGAGAGGCGAGAGAGGAGACAGGAGAGGGGAGGGGGAGAAGGGAGGAGAGGAGGGAAGAGGATGGAAGAGGAGGGAAGAGAAGAGAAAAAAACTCCATAAAAGTACCATAGGAGGAGCTAGAGGAATTTGGGTTGAGGCTACTAAGAAAGGCTTCATGGAGAAGATGGCATTTGAGCTTTGCATTGAAGATGGAAAGGTTTCTGACATGGTGCAAATAGAATAAATAGTTTAGGATAAGAAAGAAAGCTTAAAGGCCCAGAAGCAGCCTTGCAAAAGTAACCTTTAGACGGGCAGGAAAAAAGATCATCGGCCAGGCGCGGTGGCTCATGCCTGTAATTCCAGCACTTTGGGAGGCTGAGGCAGGCAGATCACGAGGCAGGAGATTGAGACCATCCTGGCTAACACGGTGAAACCCCGTCTCTACTAAAAATACAAAAATTAGCCGGGCGAGGTGGCGGGCGCCTGTAGTCCCAGCTACTCAGGAGGCTGAGGCAGGAGAATGGTGTGAACCCGGCAAGACTCCATCTCAAAAAAAAAAAAAAAAAAAAAAAGAGATCATCACAGCCTGGGGCTAGCAGCCTATTCGCTGCACTCAGGAATGAGAAACTGCCAAAGCAACACAAGTCCTCAAACCAGAGTTCCCTTTAGATGTCTAAGCCTGGCCTATTCTATTCATGTTTTCCTGGTTCAATAGTTTGTTCATTCATTCTATTATTTATTATGTATCAGGTACACTTCAAGGTGACAGATACAGCAGACATAAAAATCCTTGCATTCATACAACTTACATCTAATGAGGAAATAATACAATAAATATCATAATTATAGTATATATTAGAAGGTGATAAGTATTACAGAAAAATAGAGTAAGGGAGATGAAAAGTGTTGGGGTAAAAATTGCATTTTCTAAACTTTCTATTGTAGTATAATATACAGACAGAAAAGTATCATATCATTAATGTACAACTCTGAGTTTTCACACAGTATATGACCTTTATGTAACTAGCTTGGAGAACAAAAAAACAGAACATTACCAACAGTCTAAAAAACCTCCTTAGTTGGAGGCGGTGGCTCACGCCTGTAATCCCAGCACTTTGGGAGGCTGAGGTGGGTGGATCACCTGAGGTCAGGAGTTTGAGATCAGCCTGACCAACATGGTGAAACCTCGTCTCTACTAAAAATACAAAAATTAGCTGGGTATGGGGGCAGGCGCCCGTAATCCTAGCTACCCAGGAGGCTGAGGTACGAGAATTGTTTGAACCCGGGAGGCGGGGGTTGCAATGAGCCGAGATCGTGCCACTATACTCCAGCCTGGGCAACAGAGACTTTGTCTCAAAGAAAAACAAAACAAAAGAAATTTCCTGTGCTCTTTTTATAACTAATCACCCTGCCTAAGGTAACTATTATTCTGTTTTCAAATAGCAAAGCTCAGTGCCGATTGTTTTTGTACTTTCATTTGTATCAATGGAATTGTACATTATGTATTTTTAATCAGCCTTCTCTTCCACATTATGCTTCTGAGATTCATCCACATTGCTGCATGTAGTTGTAGATCAATCATTCATTGGGATTGCTGTACAGTATGTTCCAGTATGTGATTAAACCCTTTCCAATTGCTGATGGGCACTTGGGTATTTTCTAGTTGCTGGCTATCCTAAATATTGCTGCTATGAACATTCTGAACACATGGCTTTTGGTGAAGGTATGGATTGTTAAGTAGGTTAGTTACAGCAGGGCTCATTAAACAGGTGATATTCAAGGCCAGGTGTGGTGGCTCACACCAGTAATCCCGGCACTTTGGGAAGCTGAGGTGGGCGGATCACTTGAGGTCAGGAGTTCAGGACCAGCCTGGCTAACATAGTGAAACCCCCCTCTCTACACAAAAAAAAAAAAAAAAAAAAAAAAAAAAAAATTAGCCGGGCATAGTGGTGGGCTCCTGTGTTCCCAGTTATTCAGAGGGCTGAGGCAGGAGAATTGCTTGAGCCTGGGAGGTGGAGGCTACAGTGAGCTGGAGATAACACCACTTTTAACTCCAGCCTGGGCAACAGAGCGAGACTCCATAAAAAGAAAGAAAGAAGGAAAGAAAGGAAAGGAAGGAAAGGAGGGAAGGAAGGGAAAGGAAGAAAGAAAGAGAAAAAAGAAGGTGGTATTCAAGCAAAACTTGAAGAGTCTATGCAGGTGATCCATGGTCATCTGGAGGAAGAGTGTTCCATTGCATTCCAGTCAGTAGGAACCTCCATAAGGCAAGAGTGTGCCTGATGTATGAGAAACAGTAAGGAAGCCAAACTAGCTGGAGTGAGTGATTTTTTTTTTTTTTTTTTTTTTTCCTGAGATGCCTGTTAAATCTGTCCTTTCTCCCAGTTTCCATTGTCTGCCTGGATCTAGTCCTTCTCTTTTTTTCTTTCTTTCTTTCTTTCTTTCTTTCTTTTTCTTTTTCTTTTTTTTTTTTTTTTTTGAGATAGAGTCTCACTCTGTCATCCAGGTTAGAGTGCAGTCGTGCATCTTGGCTCACAGCAACCTCTGCCTCCCGGATTCAAACGATTCTCCTGCCTCAGTCTCTTGAGTAGCTGGGATTACAGGCATACTCCACCATGTCTGGCTAATTTTTTTTTTTTTTTTTTTTCGAGACAGAGTCTTGCTCTGTTGCCCAGGCTGGAGTGCAGTGCACGATCTTGGCTCACTGCAAGCTCCACCTCCCGGGTTCACGCCATTCTCCTGCCTCAGCCTCCCAAGTAGCTGGGACTACAGGTGCCCACCACCACGCCCGGCTAATTTTTTGTATTTTTAGTAGACACGAGGTTTCACCTTGTTAGCCAGGATGGTCTCAATCTCCTGACCTTGTGATCTGCCTGCCTCAGCCTCCCAAAGTGCTGGGATTACAGGCGTGAGCCACCATGACTGGCCATGCCCGGCTAATTTTGTACTTTTAGTAGAGACTGGGTTTCTCCATGTTGGTCAGGCTGGTCTCGAACTTCCGACCTCAGAGGATCCGCCTGCCTCGGCCTCCCAAAGTGCTGGGATTACAGACGTGAGCCAGTGTGCCCACTGCCTTCTCTTTTTTCTCAGGGACTACTGCAGTAACCTCCCCTGGTCTTCCCCACTGAGGTCATAGCCACCTTTCTTAAATCCATATGTAATCATGTCACACTTTCATTTAAAATCCCAATGTAGTTCCCTACTATATAAAGTCTAAAACCTTTAGCCTGAAAACCAAAGTCCTTCACCATTGGCTCCCGTCCTATCTTTCTTTCTTTAAGCCAGACCTGTTCCCCATGAAGCCTTTTCTCCATCTTCCTTATTTACCCAATGTCACAAAGCTCAGTGAAGTTCTTGTTAAGATGATGCTTGTTACCAGCCAATCCTTAACACTGTTTTTTTTTTTTTGAGACAGAGTCTAGCTCTGTCGCCCAGGCTGGAGTGCAGTGGTGCGATCTCTGCTCACTGCATCTTCCAACTGCTGGGTTCAAGCAATTCTCCTGCTTTAGCTTCCTGAGTAGCTGGGAATAGAGGCGTGTGCCACCATGCCCGTTTATATTCTTTTTTGTATTTTTAGTAGAGATGGGGTTTCACCATGTTGGCCAGGCTGGTCTCAAACTCCTGGCTTCAAGTGATCTTCCCGCCTTAGCCTCCCAAAGTGCTGGGATTATAGGTGTGAGCCACTACCTGGCGAATCTTTAACATTCTGTAGTCTGGGTACCGCCTTTAATTTAGGACTGGGTTCTCCAGGGAACACACAAAGAACACCATCTTTATCTTAGATCAGCTAACTTATTACTTTACTTTTATATCAACGGAAGGAAGGAAGGACCAACAGCTAATACTGATATCATTTTACAAACAGGAACACAAAAGATCAGACCCATTAGCAAATGGATTTGGGTTCTAACTAGCAAAATTTGCTTCCTCTCCCAGAATTAGCACTATGACTAGAGAGTACAGGCAGGGAGGTCCAGGCAGAAGGTCCAACCCCCTGGTCCAGGAACAGAAAAGTACTTCAAAAGAAGGAACAACATAAAGAAGACTTATAAAAGTTCTCAAGTGGAAACGAGAAAAAAACTTTGCCATCTGGGCTACAGAGAAAGAGCTACAAGGGCTGCCAAATATACTTTAATGGTCACTGGTGGAAACCTGGTCTCCCCATATAAAGGGAAAGGATTCCGGAACTTATGCTGCACACAGATGGTAAAGTAATTTGCATTTAATATAAAAATTTTCCCATCAGAGGAAGACCAGAATCGATGAGAAATCCCTGTTCATTTCCTCTTGTTAAAACAACAACAAAAACTAAATGGATGATAGAATGTTGGGTTGAATAATTCAACTATAACAAAATATTTTTTGGGCAGGCAATTATTCTGCACGAAGTACTGCACTAAACAATAATGGTGCCACAGAGGTGAGTATGGGGCAGTGTTTTCTTTCTAGGAACTTTCAGTTGAAAGGATTAGAAAAACACACAGTAACTATCCTAATAAGAAGAAAATAAGAATGCCTTCCAACAGAGGCATTCAAAGAAAGAGTTCTCTAAGTGCTGGTAGTAACTCTGGTAGTAACTTCCATAATGGACTTAAAATAAGTAGATGAAGGTAATCATCTATGTCAGTCAGGTGAGTAAGGGCCCAGGGCCTACGACCCATGGGGACAAAGGCAGGTGTGGAGTACACAAAGCCAGAGGGAAATTCTGGAAATTACACCTTGTATGAAGGTTAAAAGCTAAGGTAGGGATCCAAGACTGTGTCGCTAACCAAGGGGCTGGATAAACAACCGGAACCAAGCTGTGGGACAAGAACTGGGCCCCAAAAATCTTGGGGCTGGGCAAGAAGGTGGCATGCCTGGAAGGGTTTTGGTGGTGGACTCTAGGTGCCAGCAGCAGTTTTTCACATGGTTGCACTGATGCCCTAAGTATTTTGTAGAATATGGGACAGAACACACACAACCTATTTGTCATGACATGTAGGGTGGTGATAAATGTTCTTTGCTCCCAGTTTTACCCTTCCCTGTCTACTGCACGAATTCCACCATTCTTTGGGTATAAAATGTCCCCCATTCTCTGCCTTCCTCTCCTTTCACATGGTTATTTATTATATATTATGTCCTAGGCATTGTGCTAGGCTTAAGAATTCCTATTAAAACACAAATATGCTAGGAGAAACCTTAATCTTGGCATAGAGGAAGTGCTCAATAATTATATTTGGAATGAATGCATGAGGCCATGATCAGCTCACATCTTAGAAAGGATTGTGACTGCAAGCCAGGAGAGAGCAACAGTGCAGGTAGCTGGGATGATACACAAGCATTAGTTGCTGAAAAGAAGTGAATCAAGAGAAAAAGAGGTCCATTGGCAAGTTTATCTGACTGTACAATTTTGTTCAGAGATGAATCTGTCTCACCTATTTGGAAATGAAAGTTGTTGATGAAAAACTAAGTCATTCAAGTCCTTGAAGATGAGGTATTTTTGTCTTCATCTGCTATAATAAAAGGGCTCTTGTTCCAGATAAAAGCATCAGGATGACTTTCGTAAATCAGGATATGCCTGCACCTAGTGTGAGTCTCTTGATTCATGCACACCGTCAGGACAGGACCACTGCAGATACAGTCATGGAGGTTTTGCCCACACAAGAGCACTTGGTTGAAGAAGTAAGTTAAGACTGAAATATATCCATCCTGCACTTCATCAAGCCTTGCACCCAGGGTGGGTGGCTGCGGATGGGGTTGGTGGTGGTGGATATACCCTAAGGAAGAGGAGCCTTTTTCTAATTTGCTCAAAGGTTTTCCTGTATCTGGCGATTTAGGTCATATGGATGTCTCTGGTCAGCCATACTGGGCAAAGTCATTTTTGTTCATCAAGTTCTATATTAACTGTTGGAGCTAAAACAAAAAGCCATTCTTTATTTGCTGTGAGAGAGTATAATGCCTGTATATTATGCAATGAGAAAAGAACTGGGGCTAAGAAGCCCTGGGTGAATCCTAGTCCTGCCACTTCCTTTTTGTGTGGCAGAGGGGAGTTCACATCTCAGTCTCAGCTTCCTCATCTGTGAGATTAAGGTTACGGATTTGTGAATGTCTGAGATCTCCCAAACCTCAGATGTCTATGATTCTCTCCTAATGCCATCGAAGATTAAGTCCTTTACCCATCCAATAGTCCTTTCTAGCCATTCAAAACCAGTTTCAACAAAACAAAACAAAACAGTGCAACTTAACCTGCATTCTTAAGTTGTGAGGTATGAATAGACTAGGGTCAGAGTTGTCGAATTACACTGTGAAGATATGTTAGGAGAATTTACTTTGTCAGTTACTCTGGAAAGGAATTCAAGGGTTGAAATTGCTAATTAAAAGCTACCACACAAAAGACACATGATAAAGAAAAATTGGTGTGTATAGAAAGTAACTTTTGGGCCGAACCAAAAATCTTTGCTTCAATGTAATTCTTAATTTATGAACAGGTCACAGAGAAAACAGAATGCACCAAAGAAAAGGAATATTTTGTCACTCAGACAACTGAGTTAAACAGAGAATACCCTCCAAGTGGATAAAACTTCCCTGCAGAGCCTAGAAGATAAATCGAGACAAACTGGTGACCTCAGGAAACATTTGGCAGCCAAAGTGATGTAATAATGGGATTTTTTCCCCTCTTAACCTTTTGCTGTCCCTCTTTAATTTTCTCCCAGTCAGCACACTTCTGTTTTGTTTTGTTTCCATTTCTGTTATTGTTTTTGGTTTTGCCCTTGACTTTCTGTTTTATGTTAGGTCTTATTTCCAAACGAAAGGCTGCTAACCCACAGAATTTACTTTTGAAAGAAGTGAATGATTTCTTTCTCCTTCTCCTTCACTTGCCTCTTGCCATGCCAGCAGGCAGCGCTGCTTGGTAAGAGAAACTGGCAGGAGTATAGGTCTGAGCTGGGGGAGGAGAAGAGAGGGAAGCAGGCAGGGGGCAGGAGGGAGGATTCTGACCAGCGCAGGTGAGGTAGAAGCAGAGCTAATGAGAAGCATATGCCGCCAACCATTTTAAAGGCAGGCTCCAGCCAAGAGACGTGATGAATTGCAAGAATGTGTTGTGTTCATAGCCGGGGAGCTGGCAGAAATAGCCCAGCTAAAGGACTAGGATGGAAGGGGTTTTTTTTTGTTGTTGGTTTTTTTTTTTTTTTTTTTTTTTTTAAGAACTCAGGCTTAAAAATACATTTCTCTTTGTCAGCAAAATGTTCTAGTTTCAAAACCATGAATGGTAGACTACCTCTGTCAGACTAATGCTTTTCTTTTCACCTCCGATACTGTAAGATACAAGTTACCTTCAAATTAAAGGTAATACCTATACAAAATGGACTTAGATGATAGCAGCTCTGTGCAACTT
Source organism: Theropithecus gelada (assembly GCF_003255815.1). Classification (NCBI taxonomy): domain Eukaryota; kingdom Metazoa; phylum Chordata; class Mammalia; order Primates; family Cercopithecidae; genus Theropithecus; species Theropithecus gelada. The sequence goes on from NC_037682.1 coordinate 87,962,105, forward strand.
GGGACATTTTGAATACACTGGACAATTCTAGCCCCTGGATTTGAACAGGTGAACTCTGCTTACATCAGAAGGCCCTGGGGAGGACAGGTAGAAACAGAGCAAAGGCCCAGGAAGATTTGTTCCTTCCTTTCCTTCTCTTTCTACCTTCTCTCCTTGTCTCTCTCCCTTCCTTCCTCCCCAAATTATTTGTAAAGTATCTTCTAAGTGTCCAAGTCTGTTTAGGAAAAGATATGGTGGAGAAATGGAATCTTGGTATCACCTCCAAGACCTGTGCCCTCCAGATCACCCAGGAAGTTGACAGAGGCTTTCCTTCAGAGGCCTACACTAAAGCTCTCTCAAAATGTTTAGTTGGCAGAATCACAGTCCCTACTTTCCAACAATAAGTTTGTTAGATTTGACTCTTGAGTAAGAGCTTAGCCCAAGACTAGATCAGGACCTTACAATGAGAAGACTGCATTTTTAAGTTGAGGCTCTCAATAAATAGATGGAAACAAAATTTTGCCTTTGGTACCTTGTATCTTCTTTTCACATCTGTAAGTTGCTTGTGTTGTTCCTGGCCACTCAGTTTCCAACTGACAGGAGTACAGTGTCCACATGGATGTTGTTCACTCCTGCTTCCCCAGTGCCTGGCAAAAGGCTGGCACTTAATAGCTAATTAAATAGTTGTTGGATGAATAAATGAGTGCTTTCCCTTCAAATGCCCCTGTTCTAAATTTCCTTTCACTTTCTTGTTGCTCAACTCACTCACTTCCCAACCCAAACTCCAAGCAGTTTTATCTCCAATCCTTGTTCTGTCATTTTATAATAAAAAACCTCGGGCGAATCACTGAATTCACTAAGCTTCAGTTTCCTCATCTTTAAGTGGGGTTAATACAATTTACTTTACAGGTATGCTTTGAGGATTCACTAGACAATTTATATACAGAAAACTTAAATAAAACACCTAGTCCATCTCTTGGCATATAGTGAGTACCCAAAAGAGACTGATTACCTCTTTCTTCTTTTTACCCCTTCTGATAATCTCCATCAAGTATTAGAAAAAAAAAATGTAGTTAAAACAAGACTTGTTGGCCGGACGCAGTGGTTCACGCCTGTAATCCCAGCACTTTGAAAGGCCAAGGAGGGTGGATCACCAAGTCAGGAGTTTGAGACCAGCCTGGCCAAGATGGTGAAACCCCGTTTCTACTAAAAATACAAAAATTAGCCAGGTGCGGTGGTGGGCACTTGTAATCCCAGCTACTCGGGAGTCTGAGGCAGGAGGATCGTTTGAACCCGGGACCCAGAGGTTGCAGTGAGCCGAGATCACGCCACTGCACTCCAGCCTGGACAACACAGCAAGACTCTGTCTCAAAAAAAAAAAAAAAAAAAAAAGAGAGAGAAAGAAAACAACAACAAAAAACAAGTCTTTTTAAGTTATGAATGAGGAATGAGTCTAATCCTTCTAGACTGTAGTAGAAAATGTGGAGGTGGCAGGTGGGGTAGTTTGAGAAATCAAGATCTTTTAGGGTTCCTTACCTGCTCTGTGCTACCTCCATCCTCCACGTTCTGTTTAGACAGCCAGTACCCACTCTAGTTACCTCAGCACTTCAGATCAGGTGTTATAAAAAGATGCACCACTTCTAAAAGGTTGCTGACTCCCCCGTACACTGCAATTAACATTATTCTAACTTAATTTAATGGGTGAGCAAGTTAATAGAAAACAATGCAATCTGGATCAAGAAATAAGAATTTATAGGAATCAAAATGTACTATAAAATCACATGATCAAAGAAAACAAAGTAAATAGATACATGTTCATTCCCTGTTTTTCTTTGCTGTCCCAAATAAATAAAGTTTAGGAGGATGAAATCATTCCAATAAAATCCGCTTTGAATTTTTTTATACAACTAATTGTTTGTACTGTCATTTAGGCAGGAAGAAAATGATTTTAAATTAAATTTTTTAACACATACAGGTAATTGTATTTATGTAGCTATTTTCTAAGAAAATGTCTTAAGAGGAGTTGAAGGAAATAAATTATAAAATTTCATTAAATTTACCTTCATTGGAAGATTATATGATGGAATAGAGTTCTTAAAGTTTCCTGAAGAAACTGTTATTTTATCTGACGAACGAAAGTCTTTCTTTTTTCCCTTCTCTTAGATTAGCATGATCTACAATAAAATACCCATTTATGGTTTCCAAATGCCAACATGTCGACATTTCTATATTTTTTCCATCCTTCATGCAAGTTTCAAAATTTACTTGACAATTAAACTGCCTAATTTAGAACTTTGCTTGCCAATTGCAAATTCTTTCGTTGCACAGATCTATGAATTAATCAGAACAAAGTAGAAAAGTGCTAGCCATAGTGGAAGAATTTAGTTTAATTTTTCTTCTTGGCAGGAATATGTGTTCAAGTACATTATAAGCAGACAAAACATGTAGCTGAAAATTTTTTGGAAGAGTTATTAAACTTTCCACTATAATGAACCAGTGATGCTTCTAATATCTCAAATAGAATTCTATTGATTTGGAACCTGTTCTCATGTTATTTAGCAGGTTTTCAAGGTAGATAATGAGTTGTAATTACTATTTCCTTTAAAAGAACTCTGACAAGATGAGTTGCAGGGTGGTGACTTCAGAACTGGCATACTATGCTCTAGTTTTCTTTACTCCTCTTTGTACTTTATGCCCTTTTAAAATTATTTGTATTATCAACTCCATTTTAGAATATGTAATAATATAGAGAAATTTACATAAAATAAAGATTTCCCTTTGTCTCACATATATTTTCATCCAAATTTAACTTTCTTTCCATTTCAATAAAGTCCCTTTTCTTTTTTTGACAAAAGGAGGTAAAAGTAATTTTTAAAGGAAACATGGAATCTGTTCCCACTGTGTTTATAGATTGGCTTTATAGAAATAATGCATAGTTTATAAACCATCTCCATGAAGGTATCACTGAACACAGGACATAGGATTTGAACTAACACGAAACCTGACTAAACTCTTGGCTCCACTATGTATAGCTGAGCGACCTTGGGCAAGTGTTGTAATCTCTCTGAGCTTTAGTTTTTGCTAAGAAGTAAGGCTAATGATACTTGGTGATTAGTCAAGAGACTGTAAGTAAAGCATTTTGCACAGTGCCTGGCATACAGTAAGAATTTAATAAACAGAAACTACTATTATCATCCAGGCAGAAGAATAAATGCAGTACTTAATCCTTTTACTAATGCAAGTGTGTGCTAACCGAAATCTCTAACATCTCATTAATGTGGAATGCCTTGGGAGTTTAATGGTTCTCATTGGTCAAAAATTTCCCTAATTACTTAAAGATGTTTATTATCATTAATAATTTAAATCAGGGAAGTCACGACTTCTCTGAGCTACTCACTTAAGTAGATCAAACCCCATCCAACTGTGTTGGAATTCACCCACATTCTTTCTGGACAGTAAAGCTACCATAGATTTTTACCATGGCCCTTTCAACTTTTTACCTCTTTGATCTCATTTTATTTTCATTTTACCCTCAAAACAACCCAGTAAGGAAGGGTAAAACTCAAAAGATCCTTACCGGTGTGGCTCCTGGGCCTATTTAATAATCTATTAAGATCATACAGATCTAAGGAAACTGACATCCCTGGGTATTTATACAAGTGAGTGCATGTGTGAGACAGCCACCTACACTTGAGTTCTGAAGAATGGGACTGTTGGTGGGGGCTGATGTGAAGGTAGACATGTGGTGAACGATCACTGGGCTTGACTCTTGGTTGTTGGAGGGAGGACACAGAGTGGCAAATATGGCCATGCCTGTATTATTCCACTCTGGGTCATATTTGTGGTATATATGAGATGTAAGAATGAGTGCTTCACAGGGACATTGAATGAATTTTTCAGGCTATGCAGTAAATAACTATGTGGATGGTGCAGGCAAAGAGTTAACAAAAACTCTTTTCCTTTTTGCATGAGAATCTGACCTTTGGTTAACTTCTTAACTTGGTTTCCCTGGAAACAGATAAAGATGGTATGTGTCAACTATGTTACTAGGCAACATTGCATATGGTAAAAATGACCCCTCATTGGTAGAGTGCATCTGGACTGGAAGGAACTACAAATGAACTGCAAATACCTGCTGGCTATGCTTTGGACTTCCCTGATTGCAGCAGTTCTTGTAACTAGCATGTCTCTGGAGAGGACCTTGCAAACTATGTCTATGGAGTTGTTATAAGAGTTATTGACTCCTGTGGGAAATAAGGCTCTTAAGTAAAGGCAATTCCTTCATCTGCCCAATGTGGATCTCATCATCTGGCACCCGAGCTTCCATGGCTCTAATTGCAGAAGAATACCTGATGCTGGCCTACTGGCAAGCTATAGTTCTGATCCTATATTCTTCTGAGCAGACTGATGTCAAATGTAATGTGTGATGGTCTTAGGAGTCTAAATGTCTAGCTGAGCCCAAGAAATCCCCCTGCTGGCTGTCGCATGTTGGTTTAGTGTCATGGTGATTTCCTTTGGATAACATGTGAGGCATGACTTTCTGGAAGAGATCTGAAAACAAGGAGGTCTTCTGTAGTGCCTTTATCTATAGAAACTCAAATTAATTCATCCATCCATCTATCCAACCATCCATTCATCTGTCCAATATTTATTTAGAATCTACAATATGGTAAGAATTGTGGTAGATAAAAACATATATTCAAGGTCCTTTCTCTCAGTTAGTTCTCACATTCTGTGGAAGGAAAAGAGGTATATATTGATTATTAGTAATACCAGTAAAACTAATATCCAATATTTATTAAATACCAGATACTTTGTTAAACCCTTTACATTTAATCTTTAGTTTGATCCTTTCATTTAATCCTTAAGAAGAATTCTGTGAAGTACGTATTATCCTACCTACTAATAATACTAATATGTATTATTCGACACATTTTATAGACAATAAATTTGAGGCATATAGAAGCTGTCTCAAAGTTACACCCCTAGCGTGGCATCTGAGCTCAGGCAGTCTGATTCTAGATCTCAACGTGTATGTTATTTAGTGTGATGTGCAACTAAATAGAGGTTCATGTCAAGGACTTCATTCAACAATTTTCTATGCAGGGTCTCCTGCCTCCACTTTCCCATCTCCTCAAATGCCTGAAAGCCCACCAGTTAAAATTCATTTGAGTTAACAAGCAACCATTTAGAAGTCATCAGGAGAACCAGGGAGATGGGCAAAGAGCAGAAAAAGGGCAAACTTTACCTGGATTTAATTGTCTATCAGTTTTATGCCTGTCTCCAAAGATGGCTTAAACTACTCTCTGACCCAACTTGACTAGCTTCCTTGTCCAGTTCTGAAGGGCTTGGCTCACAATTAGGCAGAAGTGAGCACTGTGGCATTGTATGTCTTCAAAGATTCTGTTTAGAAACTAGACTGTGAGATGAAATGAAACAAAGCATGTAAAGTGACCACAATTGTGCCTGTCATGTCTTAAACACTCTATAAGTCATAGCTATTATTATTCTTTCTTCCCATATTGCTTGCAAAATGCTACAAACTATCAGAAAGTCAGACATCTCAGTGGCTTTAGCACCTAGGATTCTTTTCAGTCATATACATTCTTTGCATGTTGTCAGGAACATATTTGTTAAGTGCTTGTTGAGTGAACCAAGGTAGTGACCAGAGAAAGTATAGGGAGCCATATTAATCAATATCCTTATGACACATTTAGGAACACATACTAGGAAATTTGAAAATGCATTAAGAACCCTTACCATGAGGCATCTACCACATGAAAATTGTCAGCTCTCCAGTTCTTACTCCTCCAGAAAGGGGATTGTTTTGACGACAGAGAAAATTTGCTATTATTAATGCTTATCAAACTAAGTTCATACAGAAATAAGTAAGAGAGTCAGGAGCCACTCTCCTGTTTGCCACACTCCTTGGACTTAACAACACCACTCTGCTTCTCCCCAGTTTTTAGTAAACATGGCCTTTACCATCAGCCAATCTTAGTTCCAAACACTTCTCAGGAGAAACCTTAATGATAGGCTGTGGTTCCTTTATATTCACCAGAGCTGTCTTGTCTGATATCACATTGATACCCTGCGTCAATGCCATTTGGATCTTTCCTGGGTATGGAGTCTTAGATCGATTTTCCACTTTGTGAGTTTCCTTCTACTCCTGAAAGAACAGAGAAATGCTCTCCACATTCGGCTTCCAGGGCTGCTCAAGTGTCTCTAAAGATTCAATACCTATTCTAGGTTTCTTTTGCTGGAGGTTAGATTCTGAAACATTGAGTTCCCTGGCTTCTTTGCCTAGAATGAAGCCTAGAGCCAGAAATGATCTAAGACAAAGATCTCAGAAGAAGGTCCCATCTCAGGTGATGAGCCTTGCCTGGCCTGAAGTCTAGGGTGAGACTTAAGTGCTGGACTGTCAGCATAGCTTACATTTCACAGAAAAAACCAGAACTCCATTCAGCACTCCACTTAGTTCATCTAGCAAACACTATGAAGCAGGTACTGTGCTAAGTTTGGGGAACGGAAAGTGGTCAAAGAAAAGATGTCTTCCCTCGAGAAATTAAAAGTCATTAATTGTTCATGTAACACAGAACACATTCATGAGTTCATTTTTTTAAAAAAAGGAATATTGATTCTCAAACTCTCATAGAGAAATGTTCACCACTTCCTCTAGCCTGGAGTCCTAAAATGTCTGACTCAATGAAGAAAAATGCCAACTGCCACCAGAGCCTACTCAAATGAAAACTCTGTAGCAGAATGATCTTGATAATCTCAGAAATCCCTGACAGAAATGGAAGCAATATAAATAAACATAAAAGAAAACACAGGTACTGTAACACAACTATAAATTGCTCTTCTCCCCGACTTTCTTCCAATCATCCAGGGCAAAAGAAGGAAGTTGGTCTTTGTGGCAGAGAATAGACCAGCAGCTGTTCTCTATCCTGCCAAGAGGGGAGAGACTTATTATAAACAATAGCCAACGATATGTCCTTTGGGACGGGAAACTCAGCCAATTTGGAGGGGGCAGTCTGGAAGAGAGAAGGAGGGTTAATGGGATGGGGAGGTGACCAACATAACAGAGGATGAATTAGGAGAAAACGCTATCAAATTTTCCTGTGTACTTATGTTTCTATTACCTCATTAGGGTGATTACATAATGTGACTCCATTTATAAACTAAGAGGGAAGGAAGAGGCAATATGCTCCTTAGCGGTGGCTGATTTGCGACATTAACATACCAATAAGTCATGTGGGCAAACAGTTAACATGTTTGAGAACACGTTTCCTTTCTCTCTTCATCCGTTTGGTATTTTTTCTGCTCCTTCCCTCCTTTTAGCCATATATGTGTATCTGTGACTCAGAAATGGAAATGGAGCTGACGCCTTGGGTGCCGTCATTTTGAGAGCTCTTCATATAAGAAATACATGGAGTTTGTTTTACTGCTTTATAGTCCATCGGGAGAGAAAAAAAAAAAAAAGAACAATCTTACAGTAATACATGGGTCCCTCGCCCCTTCCTCTCTGCAAAATCCCCAGAGGATTTCTTAGCCAGATGTAGATTGGAATTTTAAAGGTTCTTATTTCTTAGGACATTTTTCTACATGCGGGGAAATGCCATTCTTTTCACAGACTAACTTGTTGGTGTCCTAATTCTAAGTAGTAACTCTAGACGGGGATATTTTGGGGGAACGCTGTTTATGCATATACTATTAATTTGTGCCTTAACTTTTTAAATAGCTCACTAGGATAGTAAAATTCACGGAGTGCTATTTAACAAATGAGGAAAATGGGTTTCAAAAATGTGAAACTACCTGTTCTGATAGTTAGAGGAGGAGGCCAGACTGCGATCCTGTAACAACAGGAGTTATACAGAACATGACTGTAATGAACAATTTCTAAGGGAGGTTGGATAGTTTAAGGAGGGGCTCCTTTATCCATGGGTTCTTCCAATGAAGGAGGAGTGTGGGGAGTATGGTGGTGTTAAGTAGAGACCAATTCTATTAAAAGGGTCCCTCAGAGGAAAAAAAAGAGAAGAATTAACTATTTAGCCTGTATTTGTCTTACATATGGTTTTAATTTGATATACTTACCCTTTATTCCCATATAACCATATTAACCCTTCCCCATTTTCTTATATTACTTCTGGTTTTAATTTTGGGGTCTTCCAAATGCACTTTTGCAGTTATCATTTCTCAGAAGATGTGCACTTATTTTATTTGTTCTTATGATTGCAAACTAAATAAAGAGTGAGGATCTAGCATCGCACATGAACAGGAAGGGATTTCTTTATTCAGATTAGAAAAAAATAAATTTTAAGTATTTCTATTGTAGACAGTAAATTAGGGAGATTTCACTCTACCTGCGGCCTGGGAAGTAGTATTTACTTAAATTAGCAATCAGTCCATTCATTTAGATATACTGTTCCATATGTTTTCTGTTCACATTATTTTTGGTTACAGTATCTTAACTATCCAGCAGATGGCATCTGCTTCAAAACTCTCCTATTTACATTTCAGGACAAACAGGATACTGATACATTGAAACCTCTCTTAATTGACTTCTACATTTAGTACCTAGAAAAGGTTGCTGGAAATATAATTAAGGGTAGACGATTCATTCCCTTTTTCTTGGTAAGAGTCATATTTCTCTCTTGCCATGCCCATGGCACTACCATGGACACCTAGGAAAACCTCAATAATTTGAAAGGAAACATAATCAGAATTAAACCCACAAGCTCTCTTTAAAAATCTATTACTTTAATTACTTTCAGCACTACACAAGAGCTTAGTATTAATGGCATATTTAGACAAGCAAAGCTAATCTCAAACCTCCTTTAAGAGAGAAAGAGGCAGAGGGAAAAAAAAAAAAAGAGCCAGCTCCTCCAAGAAGTGAGGGGTAAATGAATACACAAAGCTTTATGCATAGTTACCATACAGAGCCTTTTCCCTCTGTACTTTGTATGAAAAGATGGGTGTGATTGAATGACTTCTAACGTTTAATGACACCTTTGCTCCAGTGCTTTGTAAAGCTCACACATGAATACACTGATCCATTTCCAGATGATCCTGGGGCCCCCATCCTTTTGTGTCAAGCACAAAGAAAAAGGAGAGAGAGGGAGAGACAGAGACAAAGAAACAGCCCATGTAACCAAGCGCCGAACATGATTTGAACAACCAACTTAGTAAACATCAATCTTAGGCTGTGTTATATGAAATGGAGTCATACTCCAAAAGAAATGTTGGCTACATTTAAAAGATCACTTTGTCTAAAGAAAATGCCAAGTTGAATTTTCATGTAGTAAGTCATCTTTCTACAAGGAGCTGACAAGACAAAAGCAACAAAGTGAAAAGGTGAAAAATGGTTCATTTGAAAAAAAGTAATAGCATTATAACCCTTTTTTTTTTTTTTTTTTTAAAGAGTCTGGTTTCCTTGTTTTGTATTATTTGTCAGGGATCAATGTGGCTATGGCAAAAGCAATGGGTTAGAAATCAAAAGTCTTGTGTGACTTGCTGTGTTACTTTGTGAATCACTTCACCTCCCTGGAAGGTGGTTTTCATCTATGTAATATAAGGGATAGAACCAAATTACTTTTGGGTTCACCTTCAGCTCATGTTTGTTCTAACAGGGCATCCCTGCAGCCACAGGGCAGGCTCTTACCACTCATTTGTGAGTGTGAGTCATAAGAAAGGATGGTGGAGCTTGGATAGTGGTGGGGTCTCGAGCTAGTTTGCCCAAACTGAGCCATTGGAAAGGATTCTAAAATGCTTCAGAATTTTAGAATCCTTTGGGTCACATGTTCTCTCTTTTAGTTTTAAGGTTATTTTCTGAGAGGAAAAAAAAAAAAAAAAAAAGCCCAGGTTGGGAATCCAGTCTTTGACATGAATCTCTTTGGTTCTAACTTTTAGCTCAAAATAAAGTGCATTTGACCATTCAATTCTTTACGTATAGCATCATGCACGTTCATGAATCTCTTTAAGTCTGGAATTTTAAAATGCCTGACATCTGCTGCCACAGCCACTGTTAATATACACAATGGATTCTTCAGAAATGCAAGGTTAGAACATTTGAAGCAGGAGAATACTGATTTATATGGAAGCTGAGAGTATACAGTATCAATAAAATGTACTTTTGACATCTTGGCTTCCAGAGAAATACACTTTCTTTGTTCATTCACAAGTCTACTCTATTTCCACCTCAGATTTAATTATCTTCCCAGTTCTCATTTGCGTATGTGTAGGCTACCATTCACAATACACCAAGCCCTACATGTGGGAGGCACAAATCTTTTCATTCAAAAAATAATAATGTGGACAAGCCATTTTGACTGCAAAGTAAGTGCTTCAGACAAAGGCACGAGGATGTTAACTGTATTCTAAGAATACCAATGTCCTTGAAATGAAATTTGTTGTTTGGTGTATTGATCTATATCAGTAGTGTAGACTTTCAGTGATCTAGTTTCACCTCCTGAGTTTGCTGATTAAAGAAACAAAGCCCGAGAAGTGTAAAGGGTTTGCCCCCAAATCACCCAGATCTACAGTAGCAGAAGTAGGACAAGAACTTGGGTATATATATATATATATATATAAAAATAAAACTTACACATTAAAATCAGTTATACATCCATGACTGCCATGGACGCCAGGATCTCACTACTGCTGTGCATCCTTTCTGTTTCTCTGTCTCTCAAATTTATTCTCTTTGAAGTGAGCTCTCTAGGAGCCATTTCATTCCTGATTTGGAGTTGATATCCCCTGCATGTCTCTCTCACATCTTTTTAACTCCTCCTAAATGCAACTTAAGCCAAAATAACATCTTCTACCCATTCATCCATCTTTTCAGTATCTGTCCGTTTATCTATCCATCTATTCATTCACGCATCCAGGCATCTATCTGTCTCTCCATCCAAAAAACAAACAACCTCAGAGTGTTGAGTCCTGATCTAGACCTGGTAACCAAAATAAAATAGTATTGTTCCTCAAAAAGCTCATAATAGAGCTGAGTTTGCTCCTGAATAATCTTTTTAAAAAGTATATCAGTTTTATAGTTTTTCTTAACATCATTTTTGAAAGATTCACATTATTACAACAAATGTTTCACTTCCCTTATTTTCTAAATACAGCAACACTTCATCTATTTAGCTTTGGCAGAGAACGAGGTGTTCCACAAAAGTAAACTCTGTAGACCACTGAAACCAAAACTTTTGAACAGAAATCTTCCTTAAAGTGTATTTCATACTTCTCTGCCTTTGGAAACAAAATACACTGAACACGATTTAATCTTTTTCATTTTACACAACTGAGAGTGATCTTTAAGAAAAATTCACCATCATACTGGACAGGGATATTGTTTTGTGTAGAACTTTCCAGGTTTCTCTTTTAATATCGAGCAGTTATCACTTTTCACTGCAAGTTATGCTTCCTTCCAGCAGTCCCTTCATGAACTCTTCTAATTTGCAGGACCAGGAATCATATCAGAAAATTCACCAAAAGTTAGGTCTTAAATCTGTGTCACAGCCAGGAAGGCCTCAAGTAAGGGTGTCAAGTAGAGTGTCCACATGGTTTTAATGAGTAGATTTGGGGACCACAATTACATACTATTTTCTTCTGACTACCTCCAAACTTAGAATAATATAGAGAGGGCTGGGGATACCATGCCTTCTGGCAAGCTGACCAGTGCCAGTCAGCCTGATTGGAGCCTTTCATCTTATCCCCAAAAAAGGAGGCAATGATGAGGCAATCCAAGTCCAAGCAGTTTTTATTTGTTTGTCTGTTTTGTTTCTTTTGAGATGTAGTCTCACTCTGTTGCCCAGGCTGGAGTACAGTGGCATGATCTTGGCTCACTGCAACTTCCACATCCTGGGTTCAAGTGATTCTCCTGCCTCAGCCTCTTGAGTAGCTGGGACTACCAGCATGCACCACTATGCCTGGCTAGTTTTTGTATTTTTTAGTAGAGATGGGGGTTTCACCCTATCGGCCAGGCTGGTCTCAAACTCCTGACCTTGTGATCCACCTACCTCTGTCTCCCAAAGTGCTGGGATTACAGGCGTGAGCCACCATGCCCAGCCCAAGCAGTTTTAAACAAGAGTGAGACTGCCTCTTTGAGGTACCTTGTTTAAGTGGAACCCAGTTCTCTCTATTCTTATTGTAGGAGGTATCAGAACTCTGCCCATCTGCCTGCCAGAATATCTCCTGTTCCATGAGTTCTAGTCCAACAATCTCAGCTTCTACTTACAGTGCAACCTACTGCCAAGTCCTGTGCCAAGCCCTTCCCTGTAACAGGGTTTCCTACATCTGTGAGAGTGCTACTATCCCATGGTAAAGGAGGAACTTCCAGCCTGGCCAACATGGCGAAACCGTGTCTCTACTAAAAATACAAAAATTAGCTAGGCATGGTGGTGCACACCTATAATCCCAGCTACTTGGGAGGCTGAGGCACAAGAATTGCTTGAAGCTAGGAGGTGGAGGTTGCAGTGGGCAGAGATCATGCCACTGCACTCCACCCTGGGTAACAGAGTGAGACCCTATATAAAAAGTGATAATAGAAATAAAAAATAAAAGAGGAACCTGAGGCACAGAGAGGTTAGGCAATTTACCTAGGGCAAGTTTGTAAGAAGGTACCTTAGACTCTTAACTTGGTTCTCTTTGTCACAAATATTTACATGCATATGATGATAATTCTGCAAAACTATGACTAAAACAGATGATAGAATTCCATGATCACTTTAAATTTATACTTCATAATAGCACTAGGTTATAAAATAAGAGCTGCATGGCCATAGGTGAGTAGACAAAAAGCAATAGTTTAAAAAAATCAATGTGGATTTTAGCTCATTCCTTGTCCATTTGCAGACTTTGATTCAGATTTTTAAATCCCCTACTTCCTTGTCCCCTGTGCATGGTTTATGATAAATTGTAAGGTTGAGAAAAACAGAAAGAAGTCCATATTATGTAATAAACATAGAAGTGGACAAAACTATCCTAATTTGTGTACAAGTTGAGTATCCCTTATCTGAAATACTAGGGACCAGAGGTGTTTCCCATTTCTCTTTTTGGGGGATGGGGAGGATTTTGGAATATTTGCATTATTCTTACCAGTTCAGCATCCTAAACCAAAAATCTGAAATCCAAAGTGCTCCAATGAGCATTTCCTTTGAACATCATGTCAGTACTCAAAAAGTCTCAGATTTTGAAGCATTTCGAATTTTGGATTTTTGGATTAGGGACACTCAACTTGTATTTCAAAAATGTTTATTGGGAACTGGTCATAGGATAGACATTTTTCTAGTCATGAACTACTTAAGGATGGAAGGAAAGTGGTCTTTGTCCTTGAGCATCTGACAGCCCCATGGGAGATGCAGGATTGTAAGTAAACCACTAGATCAATGTGTTAAGTGCTAAAAGAGAAATATGCTAAAAGGTGCTGGGGATCCTAATGTTTATCTCTGCTGAGGGCAAAGATGTTCAATGAGCTAGTAGGTCTAGTTGGCTGAATAAAGTCAAGAGGGAAGAGGAAGAGTATTTCAGGTCCAGGGAACACCACAAAGGCATGAAGGAATAAGAGCTTCATGTGGTAGAAGCCACGAGCTGTTATCGTCAAGTGAGGCAAGAACTTTATGTATTCAAGCTGAAAATAGTTTTGTAAAGTTACAAATGCAATAACTAAAGAAATGTATGATTAAATTTTCTAGCACCATGTTAAGTAGACAAAACACACAGTTAAGCTTTTCGGAAAAACTAGTAAATTTTACACTACAGCGAACCAGTGATGCTTCTAATATACCAAAGAGGATTCAATTGATTTGGAACCTATTCTTGTATTATTTAAAATGACTTCCTCTATTTACAATTTTTTTGTCCCTATGTCTCTATAGGATCCGGACTTGTTAGACCATTTGTTCTAATTTTTTTTTCCAGAAAAGATCACAATTTATGTTATTGCCCAGTACAAAATCACCCACATATCTATTTTATGACATTTCAAATATCACAGAAACACTGAAGCATGCACAGAGGCCCCAGATCTAAATAAAAAGACCTAATGAGAAGAAACTGGGAATTTAAGTGAAAATTACACGGTAGCACACTTCTGTGAGTACAAGTGTGCTGCAATTCGTTAAAGCTGAGGCCTTCTTTTTGAAGACCAAAGTGCCACGTTCAATGCTACTACTCCCTGGGAGAAAATTAGGGTTCTTTGGCAATAAAATCACCTCTTTAAAATCGCTGCCAAGTTTTAGTTTACTAGATGGCAGTCTTGTGGCTGAGATCTAAGAGTTATTCCTTTTAATACTGTAACAAAGCAGTAGCTCAATGGATAATATCATTTTGTTTTTTAAAAGACATAACTTGTTTTTCATGAGGCCAAAGTAAAGAATCATTCTTCCATGTCATAGAAGGAGCGACTGAGAACTCAAGAGGTTTAGTGATCTCTGGGTCTGATGAGAAAGTGGACCTAGAATGAACTTTCTTAATCCCCAAGTTATTCTGGCTCTGAAATATAAACAGACACATACATGAAAGAAAGCAAAATGAAGGGCAACTGTGCTCTTGTGTATCTGATGATCGGGCACAATAATTATTTGTCCTATGATTTCTCCTTAAGGAACTTCTCTGCAGGTTGTCGAATTCTCAAGAAAATATTCACATAAGGGATTCATTTAGAAATCCTCTGAATTTGTTTTAAGCAAAATGACAGTTATCTTTTGATTACCAGAAGTAGTCTGCTTGGATTATTCTTCCCCTCTGGCTTTTCTGGATGCAGAGATGCTGAAATTTCCACAGTTGGGTGAAGGACAAAAGTTCACATGACAGAATGTGCATCTGAAGGTGACCGAATGCTGTATGAAATGAGCTGGAGGCAGGAAAGCCATGCAATGCAGCTTCCCTTTTCTGAACAATGTCTCAGGGAGGAAAACATACTGGTGAAAATAAGTTTGAGAAGATAAATCTGTTAAGTGCATCTATTGTTCAAAGAGAGAAACAAACCAGAAATCAGAATTGTTTCCTCGGAATATAGGTGTCTACGACCAGCCCAGTTTTGACATCAGAATGTCACGACATGAATAAACAGCAGAAGATCCACAAGTCCTACAAGACAGGCCACTTTCCTCCTAGATAAAAGGCATAACAACCTGTAATTCAGAATTTCAGAAGAAATTTTTTCAGATAAGAAATTTCCATTTCAAACAAAACTTTCCTTTTTCCTTTTCGAAATTCCTTCTTTTTCTTTGCCCCTTCTTCTTTTCCTTTTTTTTTTCTTTTCATTTCTTAGTTTTTCTTTCTGCTAGGGGAAAGTATCTTAAATTTATCCTGCTTACTCTAAATACACCTCATAGATGTATGTTCCAAGTAAGGTGAATCAGATGTTTAACGTGAAAGCTTTATTCAGCACAGACATTTCACTGAATATAAACCATATAGCAAAATAGGAAACTATCACGCTGTGAGAGACGAGTTCCACTTTAAGCATTATTTATAGAAAAAAGCATATTTTAAAGAAAAATGACTATTTTAATCATATCTTAAAACATTCTACCACTTTAGTAGTCTTTTCTGATAAATTTAATCAATTAAGATAAAATAAGTTGAAAGGGAAGGTTGGAGTATGGTACTTTTTTTTGCCTTGGTTTGTGTTACATGCAGTGACTCAAAGGAAACAGAAAATTACTACAACTGTGATGTGGCATTTATAATAAATGGCTCAACCTCAGATTGCCCAGACACTAGGAGATTTAACTGGTAATGCCAGTGAGATGATATAGTATTTCCTGTACTGTTTTAACTTCTCAATAAGCATGTAGACACTGCAGTGAAGCGCAGGTAAAAAGTTCACAGCTGGAGGGGGCGTATAGGAAGTGCTCTGCAAAGCTATAAGCTTACATAGGCATCCAGCTGGAAATAACCTTGGAAGAGTAGAGGAGGGAAATACACATGGTAATGATTTAAAATTTACAGAATGTGGATTTTAGGGGCTACAATAAGGGTGGCAGAGTTTTCTCTCAAAGGGATTCTGAAATATGGAGTGGTGGAAGGAAGGGAAATGTAGAATCCAGTTAACATAAGCTGGAAGCACTTTAAGAGTATGCCTGCTAATTTTACCGCTTAGACAGGCTATCCAGGGGGCAGCACCCCTTCCCACCAGCAGCTCTCCTCATCCAAAGGGTGCCCAGCTCATTTTTAAGATCTCTTTCAGTTGTCATATCACAGAGATGTGGTCACTCCCTTTTTAAAAATTTCACCTAGAATTTTGTACCTAAGAACATTTTTTGTTCTTGGGCCTTCTTTAACTGTGACCCCTTCAACTTCTGTCACCATGAGATTATACTGTTTCAATGACAAGGACTGTGTCTTACTCATCTCTATTATATTGAAGCCAAATATGATTATGTTGCCAACCCCCCAACCTAATAAAAGCTTTTCAATGGCTTCCCATGATTTTAGGATAAAACCCAAAACAAACTCTTTAGTATGGCTTATACTCATACAAAGTCCTTTATGATTTGGTGCCAGTCTCAGTCCACCCTTCTGTCCACCTCTCTGGCACTTCTCCGATCTTTTCTTTTCCAGCACATTCCTGTTCTCTCACTTCTTGGCCTTGCACATGTTGTTCCTTGGCCTGGGACATGCTGTCCACCCATCTCCACTTCTGTTTCTGACTCTGTCCTCAGGGTTCACAATCTTCTGTAGGGGCCCCTTCCTTAATCTCAGACAAAATTATGCATCTCCACACTCTTTTATGCTTCTCCCTCTCATAACTCATTCTTTGTTTTATTTCTCACTTAGTATTGGTTTTCCCAGCTAGATTGCAGGTTCTGAGAAGCTATGGGCTGTCTCTGCCTTTTTAGCACTGTACCCATAGTGCCTGGGGTATGTAGCTTGAATGCATGGTTCTACTATATGAGAATTCAATAAATTTTATTTTTTGATTAAGTGAATGATTAATAATCACCATGGACTGAGTAGTAACTATGTGCCAATGAGTATGTTAAATACTTTATACACATTATGTCACAAAATCATCACAGTAGTCCCATTGTTACCCATAATATGTATTATTACTCCTATTTATAGAAAAGAGGCAATCAAATCTTAGAGAGGTTGTTAACTGCCTGGGATACCTAGCTCCAAATGAGCTCAGGGATGCTCATTCCAAAGCCTATGGCTTTTTATGGGGCTCTATTGTTTCTCAAATAACTACCCAATAAATGCTCATTAAAAACAAAACAAAAAAGTGTAAAAACTTGTGGCTATATCAGCTTCTTCCAGTTTGAGAATCTCTCTGTAATTGCATTTGATTTGCAAATTTAGTCTAAATATTCTTTTTTGCCTGTTGATACAATGTCTGCAGGACTAGAGTTCAACCAAGGGCCTCAGTTCTGTTCAGATGCTCCCTGTGTGATTAGAAGTGAGATGAGTTCATGTCTGTAAAATAAGCCAAGAATGGCCAGGACATCTTTTACCTAAGAGTTCCAAGCCTCCTGAATGGCTGGCTGTAGGACGTTGTTGTTCAGTGCCTTCTAACTCTATTTTCCTGAAGATACATGATTCAGTGTAATGCCAGGTTAGTACCAAAGCACCTAAGCATGGCAATATTTACCCTACAAATTATGAAAATTGTAAAATTAGGTCACAGCACAGCACCTCAATATAAGAAAATTCCCAACCAGCAGGGTGATTCAGTAATGAACCATCTGTGTTCCTGGATGGATCATCTGTGTTCCTGGACAGATGGATGGAAGCAAAAGCTAGGTGGCCATTGGTCAAGTTCGCTCTAGAAAATAATAGGTTCACTGGTCAGGTCTCCTCTAGAAAATATTCATTAGACAAGAGAACTTCTAATGTTCCCTCAGATTCTCTGAGAAGGAACATTTGATAAAACATTTGTGTAAATTATTCTGATAGCTTGTCCGAATGTGGAAAAATAGTTGTAAAGTATATATATGAAGAGTCCAAACTTTGGATTCAGATGTTTCTAAGTTCAATTCCTTATTCTGCCCTTATAGCTATGTATCTTTGGCAAATCTTTGGGGTTCTTTCCACCTCAGTTTTCTTTTCTACAAATAATAAAGTCCACTATTATATTTGTAGAGGGCAATATATTCAGACTGTGGAATGTACCAAGTGCATGATTTTGCGTAAGTTAATTAACCCGCATGAACTTCAGTGTGTCATAAAAGGTGGAGGGTAATAGTATCTTCTGCAAAATATCATGTGAGGGTTAAATGAACCAATAATGTACAGTGCTTGGAACACTGTCCAGTACAGAATAAATCTTCAATTGGTTTTAATTATTAATGTTAATAGAATCTTGGAAACAACTGATTTTTTTTCTCACTTTTCATACAGAAGTTTTATATTTTATAAACTTGATCATTGTCATTTTGCTTGAACTCTAAGTGTAGAATAAAAGTTAAAAATTTTGAAGTGATTAGAATTCATGCCATAAACCAAGAAGCCAACATCTCAACAAAGTACTGTGTTCTTAGAAAACTAGAAGGAATGTTTTTGTGTCAAAGTGGACAGAAAATAGCTTTTTCCCAGAACCTAAAGTATCTGAACAAAACTGATCTTTAAGAAAACAATTTGGAAAATGTTCTGAATATAGCTTAATCACATTTTAAAAAGCTTTAAGAAGAGTTGCTATGAAAATTGCCCTCGTTTTATCAGATATTTATTCCAAAGCCAATATAAAAAAATAGAAGTTCTTGTAATATACCCAGGATAGCAATTGATATTAGTTTTCATGGCATATCAGGGCAAAGTGTGTGATTTTTAAAAAAATCTCCTGTGTTAGGCCTGGTATACAGCACTCTCTCTCTCTCTAGTGCACAGGTGCGCACACACACACACACACACACACACACACGGGAAAGAAGATAGAGCAAAGAACCCTGGCTTAGCTGTTAGCTTACCAAAGTTCTTTGGATAACAACTTAGAGAATCTAGAGAAGAATCATGATTCATTCCATAAATCTCTCCAGTATCCATAAAGGATGATCCAGGTCTTGTCTGATTCTGGGAGTTGCCATTTATTGTGAATTTTTATGTGCCAGGAGCTACAGTAACTGCTTATCATAAATGGTATTACTTAATCCTCATAACAATCATGTGTGGTGGGTATTATTCTCATTTTACATTGACGGAACACACAGAATTTAGGTACCTTGATGACGGTCACACAGCTAGGAACTGACAAAGCCAGGATTTGAACCAGAGTCCATCTGACTACAAAGCTGATGGTGTCAGTTGCTGCTCTGTGCTGCCCTGCACTGGGAGAACATGGCAGAGCTGGTGCTGCTGGGATAGGGCGAGCTCCCAGCCTTCCACCTGCTCTTGTGCTGGGCCCAGGCGCAGTAGGAAACTGGTTAGGTTGGGCTTTGATCCACCCATTCTCCTGCATGTAATCCCCCTTTTCTCCCCAATCTCTTCTAAAGAAAGACTGAAAACTCACTCCAAACAAAGTGTCAATGACTGGTAACCACCTAATTACCCCTCTCATGGCTCTGGAGCTCAACAAGCAGCCACACCTGAAAAGGTTCTTCGGGAACCTTTCCGCAGGATGTAAGAAGAGGTATCTTGTTCTCCTTAAGCCCAAGGCTGGCCCTTCCTATCACTGCCTAGTCCTTGCTGATCTAAGCATCAGTGCTGAAGGGTCCTGTCACTAATAGTGCCAATGAGTCTGTAAATAGTGTCTTCGTGTATTAAATGACTCACTAGGGCTGACACACACTGCCATTCTGAGGGCAAAAGGCAGAGCCCCATCTTTGTCCAGTGGAGGACAGAAGTTCCTGGAGCGGGAGAAGATCAAGGTCTCCATCCTCAAAGGACCCTCTGCCTACTGTGGCTCAAAGTGTGTGGGAGAAGGGACACAGGGGATGAATACAATTATACAGGTGAACTGGACAACACACACTTGGCCTTGAGCTACCTATCTTTAGATGCTTACTCTATATTGATGTTGAATCTAATGATGTTTCTTTGGAGAAGAGTTGAGACCTAAAGTGAGACCAGAGTCCACTGAATCCCATAGGAATGAATTATAATAAAGAGTAGGATGAAAAGTCTTTTATTTGTTCAACAAATATTGATTAAGCATTTATCATGTGCCAGATACCCTCTGAGGCGCTAGGAGTATGACAGTGAACAAAACTAGGAAGGTTGCAGCTTTCATGGTGCTTAACTCCTAGTGAGGGCAGACAGATATAAACAAAAACACAAGTAAACAGAACAGAATGTCCAAAGGTGATAAAGGCTACAGAGACAAATAAACCCAGGTACAGAGAAGAGAAGTGCAGGGGGAAAGGAAAGAGCAAAGACTCTGAGATGGGCTTGTATTTGGTGCATTCTGGGAAGGCAAGAGTGGCTGGAGGATAGAGAAATAGAGAGAGTCGAGGGAGCTGTGGTAGGAGCGGTGGGCAGTGTGTGTGCACATGCATGCGTGATGTGGTAGGCAGATCTTGTAGGGCCTGTGAGGGCTTTGCCTTTCACACCTAGTGACATGGGAAACCAGTGGAGGGTTCTGAGCAGGGAAAAGACATCACAGAACACATGGCCAGAGTCCCTTGTGACATATCACAAACAACACCTAACACGCCTTCCTAAACCGAAACACTAGCCTTGCCCTTCAGAACTCTTTCTTCTGCTGGTAGCTGCCATTTGCATGCATTTTTCTCCAGCCATAGCATCTCCAGAATCAATGCTCATCTGTCCAGTGTAGCCTGACACTCCTTTAAAAACAACTCTTCAGGACAGGGACTGCCTTTCAAAATGCCTTCTTCGACACAACAGAGCACACATTTAGAGAAGTAACAAGAGGCCATTTCTATCCAAGCAAACGTGTTTCTTGCAGCCAACAGCATAGCCTTATAACAGTAATGTTTCTATTTCAGAGAGTAAGTCTATCATCTCAGTAACAACCCTTTAAAACACAAAGTTATCACATGATATTCTTACTCTATGCAGGGTAAGTCAAGACCCAACAAATGAAACACTTCTGGAAATTATATCCCATTTTTTAAAAATCATCTTTTAAATCTGTCATTGGTAAACCAGATTTAGAACATTAGAACTGCTGCAAAGATTTGTTATGAGAAATCTACTGAGGGTCTACTGAGTTCTTTGAATATGATATTTCAGATTAATATGAACATTAAAACAGAGACATGAAAATGCATATCCATGACTGCCTCTCTTGCTCTAGTTTTCATTTCAAACCCGTATTACTTATACATTCCCAAAGAACAACTTCAAATATGATATTTTGCAAGCTTGTGTTTTCAAATTGCTGATTTAAAGGTCTTCTTGACCTCTGTACAGAATTCTAACATTTTTTTTCCTGCTTTGTTGGCCTGAGGGTGGTGATAGAATCAAACATGTTTATAAATAGGGCCAAATAAATTGCAAATTTCTTCCTAAGAGAGAAAGAGTTTTATGAAGAAAATATCTGCCAAGTCATTTTTTGAAAATCCCTCATCCACTGACATTTCTGGTTCAACAAGTTTTCTTCTTAATGTAGTTAAATGTCAACAAAAGTGTTACTGCTTAATTATCTGAGTATCCTGAGTCATAATAATGCATATATCTCTTCACTTAGGAAATGTTTTGTTCTCAATTAAATTAGCTGTTTTCACCAGAATCTTTACTCAGCCACTGGAAAAAATAATTTTCCCCCTTATGACTTTCTCTACTACAAAAACTGACCTGGGTTCATTTTCTTTGATATTACAGAAGAAAGTCTGACTTTTCAAATACAGAGGTAAAGTAAGTCTATGAACCTATGAACTTCACTTTTGGTACTTCCCCTAGAACAGTAGTTCTCAGCTCTGATGCACATAATTTCCTGGGGGAGCTTACTACACACACACACACACACACACACACACACACACACACACACACATGGAGAGACAGAGAGAGAAAGAGAGAGAGAGAGGTCCACACAGGCCCAACTTGAAGAGACTCTGACTTAATTGGTCTTGGGTGAGCCTGGGCATTTTTAAAAAGTATGTATTTTAGCACTTTGGGAGGTCAAGGTGGGTGGATCACAAGGTCAGGAGATCGAGACCATCCTGGCTAATACATGTCTACTAAAAAAAACCCATCTCTACTAAAAAAAAAAAAAAATAGCCGAGTGTGGTGGTCGGTGCCTGTAGTCCCAGCTACTTGGGAGGCTGAGGCAGGAGAATGGCGTGAACCCGGGAGGCGGAGCTTGAAGTGAGCTGAGATCTGGCCACTGCACTCCAGCCTGGGCGACAGAGCGAGACTCTGTTTTAAAAAAAAAAAAAAAAAAAAAAAAAAAAAGGATGTATTTTTTAGCTTGAGAACTATAGATAAAAAAGAAGTGATAATTTTTCCTTCCTTCGTCCTTCCTTTTTTTTTTTTTTTTTTAAAGAGACAGTCTTCTTCTTTCATCCAGGCTGGAGTGTAATGATGTGATCATAGCTCACTGGGGTCTCAAACTTCTGGGCTTATGTGATCCTCCTACCTCAGCTTCATGAGTAGCTAGAACTACAGGCTACAGGCATGTGCCACCACCCCAGCTAGTTTTTAATTTTTTTGTAGAGATGGGGTCTCACTATGCTGTGCAGGCTGGTCTGTAACTCCTGGCCTCAGGCAATTCTCCCACCATGGCCTCCCAAAGTGCTGGCATTACAGGTGTGAGCCACTGAGTCTGGCCTATTTTCTTCCTTTCCCTCCCTCCCTCTCTCCCTCCCTCCCTTCCTTCCTCCCTCCCTCTCTTTCTTTCTTTTCTCTTTCTTTGTCTTTCTCCTTTTTTCTTTACTTCTCCTTTTCCTTCCTTTGTTTTCACCTATAGTGACTATTTGAAGCATTTCTATTTTTTGATTAAGATAAACAAAATTGGCTGGGCCAGGTGGCTCATGCCTGTAATCCTAAAACTTTGGGAAGCCGAGGTGGGCAGGTCATTTCAGCCCAGAAGTTTGAGACCAGCCTGGGCAACATGGTAAAACCCCATCTCTACAAAAAAAGCATACAAAAATTAGCTGGGCGTGGCACATGCCTCTACTCTCAGCCACTGGAGAAGCTGAGGTGGGAGGATAACTTGAGCCCAGGAGGTTGAGGCCGCAGTGAGTTGCCATCATGCCAGTGCACTCCAGCTTGGGTGAGAGAATGAGTCCCTATCTCACAAATAAATGAATAAATAATAAAATTCAGATAAATAATAATGTAACTTTAGAAGATCTCATTATAGGCAGGGCGTGGTGGCTCATGCCTGTATTCCCAGTACTTTGGGAGACCGAGGTGGCTGGATCACGAGGTCAAGAGATGGAGACCATCCTGGCCAAGATGGTGAAACCCCATCTCCACTAAAAATACAAAAATTAGCTGGGTGTGGTGGTGCGTGCCTATAATTCCCAGCTGCTCGGGAGGCTGAGGCAGGGGAATCACTGGAATCCGAGAGGCAGAGGTCGCAGTGAGCCGAGATCACGTCAATAAATAAATAAGGAAACTGAGGCAGGTGGATCACAAGGTAAGGAGATCGAGACCATCCTGGCTAACACAGTGAAACCCCGTCTCTACTAAAAATACAAAAAATTAGCCGGGCGTGGTAGCAGGAACCTGTAGTCCCAGCTACTCCGGAGGCTGAGGCAGGAGAATGGTGTGAACCCAGGAGGCGGAGCTTGCAGTGAGCTGAGATCGCATCACTGTACTCCAGCCTGGGCGACAGAGCGAGACTCCGTCTCAATAAAAATAAAAATAAAAATAAAAAATAAATAAGCCGTAACAAAGATAGGGCTGAAACATGCCCCTTGTTCGCCACATGGCAGGTGAAGAGGAGAGAAGAGCTGCAGCCCCTTAGGGAGCCCAAACCTGGGAGCTCCCCAAGCCAGGGCTGTGACTCCCTCTTTGGGGTCCTGCGGTGCCTGGCATCTCCAAGCTTCTGGGCACCACTGTGTTCCCTGGTGCTAGCCAGGGAAGCTGCTTGCAGTGCCTCTGGTCCAGCTGCAGCCTTGCAGAAAGCTGGCACCTGTGTCGGCACCTGGAGCTGCCCGCCCCACTGGCTTGTCTGCCTGCAAGGTTGCCAGACCCCATGCTCGTTCACACACCCTTTTCTGCTCCATGCGACTTGCCCTTGCCAAGGGAGGGATCCAGGTCGGTAGTGTGAGCCCAGCACAGCCTGCTGAGTGGGCGGAACAAGCCCAGTGGGCCGAACAAAACTCAGGCAAAGGTGCCACTGGCCAGAGGTTTCAGGCCCGAAAAGCCACACCCCAAGGATCCTGTAACACAACTATAGGATACACACAGCTATGTGTTCAGTGCAGGCAGCAGATAAATCTCATTTTAACCTCATGGGTACTGACTACAAATGGTCTTCGACTTTTTTCTATTGTGTATCTCTGTCTTCACTGGTTAATTCGTTGTTACTTCAGCATCTCTTGTGTAGCTGAGATTTGAATATACCTGCCAGGTGGAAATAGGTGAGCCTTCCCTCTAGGTTATTTACATGAAAGCTAAGGGGCCTTCTAAGTGGAGAAGGCGGGTGGAGGCTTAAGCTGTATTCCTAATTTATTTTCAGTTACCTAGGCATATATGCAGAATGGGACAAGAGTCAAGTGGAAACCAAGTTTTCAGGAGGGACTGGAGCTTCCTGAGGAAATAAAACTGTGAATAACTGTCGAGTCTGATATAAACAGGGTGCTTCAGCTATAAGACCACAGGGTCAAAGGGCAGTGATTTTGCCAGCATGGCACTGGCACCTGGAAGTGTCCTGAACTAGCCATCCTGGCTATATGTGACCTAGCGAAGGAAAAAGCTGTGTGGAAAAGGAGAGATGTCACACTAAACTTGGAATTACTTTGAAATCCACAGCCCATGGAGATGTGTAGCTCCAGGCAGTATTGGCCAGTCGGCTGGCAGTGTAGCCTGGAGTGGCAGCTGCTAGTATCCAGCAGTTGCTCCTGTTTAGGAGAGCTTGTCAAACTCTTGTTTTGGACTCTCAAATACCTGGGGTATAGTTGAGGGTTAGGAATAACTGTGCACGGGATTGGAATTCTCAAATGAGAAGGTGCAGTAGAAAGGTTGTAACCTGTGAGAATCTGGTCTTGAAGTTCTGTGACCTCATTTGGACTGGTAGGCTGAAAAGACTCATGGATATTTAGGTGCACTGGAATTCATTTTTAACTTCTCCAGTCACCAAATCTCATCTCCATCTTTTTTACTCCAAAGGCCTTCTTTTCTTTTTCCTCCCCAGTCCATCCTGCATATGCCTAGTATAGAGAGATACATTAAAACAGGTCAACACAACATATCGTCACTGGCCATTTTGAAGATTGGCTGTCTTCACAGAAAAATCACCCCTTACGGCAGACTTCTCTAATTGCACTGCTGGACTGTTAAGAGATGAGTCCGTCTTCAGTTATCTTGATTGTTGAGCCAAATATAACATAAATCCTCAAAATGTAAATTGCATTAATTTTTTTAAAGTTAGGTGGGGTGTAAGATTTTACAGGACGTAGAAATGTACTTCATTAATTCATCCTTGAAATAATTATTGCTTAAAAAACTGAAAATTTCAAGTAGTTATAGAATATCTCTAATTCCTCTCTGGTTGCCATTATTTCCAGCATGCAGTGTTCTTACATAGCTCACTTGCCAAAAAAAGCTCTTGTTATAAGGTTAAGGCCACATTTCTGTGTAGTTAAAACTTTGCCTCAGGGTATGTCCTGACTGCATATAGGTTAATGGAGCACTGCATGTTTTTTACACAGTGTTACCTGTATGCTTGCTAATACTCGAATTCTAGAGATTCACTGCGGGATGCAAATGGATCCAGCATTGATCTTGAAATCAGAAGTTCACAGTTCTAATCAGGGTTCTGAGTAGTGAATGAACTTTGAGAAAAGCTATTAAATTTCTCTTACATATATAAAAAGGGAATAATGATTTTATTAGAAACATCTCTAAGATTCACACCACCTCTGATATTCTGAACCTACATTTGAGAATTTACGTAGTTTACATAAAGTAAGCTCTTTTGCATCAACGGACAGGGTGGCATGCAGGTAAGGAAGAAAAGGAAGAAGACTGAGTCCCCTCGACTTGAAAGAGCTCGCTGTCAAGGAGAGGGCCATTTACTGGAAGACCTACCTCATTTTAAAAACAGATCGACTACAAAGTGAACCCTGGTTGGGACCAGAGATCCAACCTCATGCCAAAATGGCTATGTGTCTAAAGCAATGACGCCAAAGCCGGCCTCTTACCCTGCTCTGCCAAAGGAAACAAGAAGGCAAATCCACAAGTCTCCCAACGTGATAAACTCCATTTGTCACCCTCTCACATGTGCCTCCAAGACTAAACTTGTCTCTTGGTGGCTCCATTTCAGTTAAGTACTTTTAGACCTCAGTCCAAACCCCTTCTCTTAGGATTTGGCTCAAACTATTGATAATCATAAATTTCCATATTTATATTTCCAATCTGTGAGGACTTAAAAAAACTATTATGGAAACCAAGTACAATCTTAGGGAACAGACTGTGTATTTAATTTACACAATGAAACTTGGGCTGTAGCATTAATACTGTAACAATACTGAATAATTTAACAGAAGTGTATTACATTATTTGTGCTGTAACTGTTTTACTTGTGTGTTTTATGCAAAATGACCAACTTAGCCTTGCATAAAAGCTTTTGTTTGGCATTTATAGTCTCCTGTCCTTTTGACATCTCCTCCATTTAAAAAAATTGGAATTCCTTGTTGCTAGTTTTTTTGTTTGTTTGTTTGTTTTAGATGGAGTCTGGCTCTGTGGCCCAGGCTGGAGTGCAGTGGCGCCATCTCCTCTCACTGCAAGCTCTGCCTCCCGGATTCACGCCATTCTCCTGCCTCAGCCTCCCGAGTAGCTGGGACTACAGGTGCCCGCCACCACGCCCTGCTAATTTTTTTGTATTTTTAGTAGAGACGGGGTTTCACCGTGTGAGCCAGGATGGTCCCGATCTCCTGATCTTGTGATCCGCCCGCCTCGGCCTCCCAAAGTGCTGGGATTACAGGCTTGAGCCACCGCGCCCCGTTTAGTAGAGGAGTCATGGCAGCTGAAGACAATGACGGTTTAATGGAGTGAAGCCCATCTACAATCTTGGGCGGAAAGAGTATGATGTGGTTGGTGGGGCCTTCCACATTCCAGTTAGCCGAGTGCTATAAAACATTAACACCAACACTGTAACAGAGTAAAAGGTGATACAGCTCTGGTTGGCTATTTATTTACTTATTTGGTAAGTTCCAGTACTGTGCTTAGAATGTACAGGTAGATGGATCTGTGTAGATCGTGCAGTCTAATGGTGTTCTGTGGATGTGTGTTCATTTCTGAAGAAGTTTTTGTTTGCTAATGGGACTGAAAAAAATAAGATTCATACAGGGAATTTACCAAACAGTTAAATTTATTCACTTTTCAAGGACCATCGTTCACTCTGAGGTTATGTTCGTCTCAATGTTTTCATGCTAAAATATATTTTTTTTCATGAAAGATGGTAATAGTAGGCAGTAGTTTTGATTTTTAATGTAGTTACACAGAAAAATGAAATATAGCAAATCCATGATAGCTTCCATATTATAAGATGTAAATGTAAAAGTCTGAGGACCACTCAAGTGACTGTCAATTTCATTGTATTTTTAGGGAAACTGAGGCAGAGTGGCTAACGGCTTGCATGCAGTCACCCAGCTAGACAGTTCCACTGAAGCCATGTGGCCTTCCATAAGCTCAGATTCTCAAAATACAGCAGGTGTGTGAAGGACAGTTTATGCTGTACCTAAAAAGTGCAAATAGTTACCCAGAAACTATTGTTATTCATGCTGTTTTCTGTTTATAAAATTCTTATTTGCAGTGTTTTTGGTCACAGGAGAGTTTCATCAGATATCTGCAAGATGTAATTTCTCTCTCAAAACCCCAAGGAAATGCTATCAAAATATTCATGTCTTCAGTAGATTCTATTCTTGGAGAGGTTAATATGGAGGAAAGATTCATGGTCAGTTCACATTTTGTGCAGATGACGATGGCGGCACAAGGCCACCTGAAGTCATTCACCTTTGCAACTGCATTTGGATTCTATATTGTCTGCATCAGGCATGGAGACACCCACCGGGTGCTGTGAGAGGATAAAAGGAGTACTGACAAACGTCATCATACAAAAATATTTCAAATCATTTTTGACACCAGAATAAAAGTTAGATTCCTGTGTCTGAGATTTCGAGTTATCCTTCTAAATGGCTCTCTCTAATCGAATCAGCAAACCCTCAGGGAAGAGCCTTCACTTTCTTTCTGTTGTCTGTTAAGCCAAGCACACCAAGAGTGGTCAATATAAATAATACTATGGGAGTACTGGAGGGCAGGGAGTGGGTGTTGCATATTTTGCTTTTGATTTTTCCTCTAGAAAAAAAATGAATTATGTGACCGAGTGGCAAAAGGAGTAGGCAACAAAGAAACATAACCAGAAACTTGAGTGTGACTCTTAATTTCACTCTTTAAAGCTTTAATGCAAATCCAATTATGTATTTGCTTTCAGTTCTAAAGTTGAGAAATTTGATGTTAGACATTACAAAGCTAATACATAGATTCCCCAGAGAAGATATTGATAATATTTCATGTGTTCCTCCTGGTATAATATTCCCCCAAGTGAAATCCATTGCCTATTATTATTGATATTGTGCTATCCTGGTAGCAAACTTGAAATATAAGGAAATAGGATTCCGTTCATTATTTCTTACCAGTAAAATTAATGAATTAGAGAAGAAGCTAATGTAGGTCTGTTTTATCACTAAGGTGCTCAGAAGTTCAACCCTCCTTTTGTTCTCCTTTAGAGAAGCTGTACTTACAAGTATTGCAAAGTCTGACAAATTGTATGGTGTCTATTATTATCTGTCTGTCTCCCTCCCAGACAGGGCAGGGATTCTATCTTCTCTATTTTCATATCCTCCACGACCTAAGACAAGCCCATAATATTCCATCAACCATCGAGCATAAATTTAAGTGCCTACAGAGTGCTAGGGAGTGTGCTGGGTGCTGGGGACTGAAAGAGGGAAGACAGATAATTCTGGAAGGTATAATGTAAAAGAAGAGAAGAGCTGAGCTAGGGGAAGTCGGGTGGGGGTGGATCTGTCTGACTGGCTTACCAAAGGAAGTGATGTTTAAGGGGAAACCTGACTAATGAATAGGAGTTTCCCCAAGTTCTCTTTGTCTTTGTCTTTTCAGTTTACTGGAAAAGCTAGTGAGGTTTGTGGCTGGTATCATACTGTTTAATGTGTTATCTGCTACCATGGTTAATGTGACTCTTACTAATTGGCATTCAGGTAGTGCCTTGCATATTGATTGTATGCTAATACATCTGAGCCAGTTGGCCTTGCTCTGCGACATTCTCATGCTTCCCCAAATGTGAATACTGAAGTGAACCTTGGGTAGCCCTGCTTTGTGGATCACGTATCTCCCCCATCTCTACTTTCAGAATCAATTTGTTAATACATTCTCCTCTCTCCTGCAATGCCTAGAGAGAAGAAACTCTTAATTTAAAATATTACAACAGAAAGTTATTCTGACTCTTGCCAAGAGGTGTGATTCTCATAGTCAATTGAAATACCACCGAGCTGAGTCTCAGAGATGCTCAGGGATGAAAGAAATATGTGTACAACCTGGAGGTATGAATGGTGTGCATCATGTATCGTATGCATGAACAGAAACACCAGCCTTGGAAAAAAACACCAGCTTTGAAGAGATACACTAGCCTTGGAGAGACACACTAGCTCCCCTCTTACTCTGTTTACTGTTTTCTTTCTGTGAAATTTAAAATTGATTCCATGTGTACTATAATGCAAGCAATGGGGCAAGGCTGCTCTCTTTACACACACACACACACACACACACACACACACACACACACACACGCAGTCCTTCAGAGCTGCCTGCTTAACTTCTCACAGCAACTTCCTCCACTCTGATGGGCTGTGGTCCCTGAGGGAAGCCTCGGCATCTGGATTTGGCAGGGAATCCCATTCCCATGGAAGTCAGGACTGCCTTCACTCCCAAGGAACAGCCTGGCGAGGTTCTCACACATTTTCCTCTGGCTTCACTACAGAATATGTACACTCAAAGGGGACAATAGAGGGGTCTCCCACACTCCCCAACTCATGCAGATCCACAGGTAGTTGGGAACGTCTTGCTCTGAATACGAGGAAAATGAGATCTGTGTGAATCTTCATGAGGCCACAGCTCAACCTTCTTGCTGCTCTCTATAAATGAATGTTAGGAGCACTTTACATATATCAAAACTGTCCAAGTGGGACCTGACCTTTGGGCCTTTGGATCCATGTTGCATTCATAGCCATTTAGATCTGACCCCATTTCAAGTGCTCAGAAAAATGAGAAACAATTTTACAATAGCAAAATTGGGCCCTCCCATCCCTCCTCACAAAATTGAATGAAATATAAGGAGGAAAAACGAATGGAGATTTCTGTGAGAATGACTGACTTTCTTCTGCAAGCAGAAATGGGCAAGTTATCAGAGTTAAAATTGCCTTATAAAGTATCTTTATATAGCAGAAGAGATCATCAGAAATGCATTTTTTGGCTCAAATATCCTTTTATTTTTCCCTTGGGATCTCTCTTTCTGACTTTTTAACCCATCTCTCTCTCTCTCTCTCTTTTTTTTTAAAGACAGTCTCGCTCTATTGCCCAGGCTGGAGTGCAGTAGAATGATCTAGGCTCATTGCAACCTCTGCCTCCCAGGTTCAAGTGATTTTCCCGCCCCAGCCTCCCAAATAGTTGGAACTACAGGCACACGCCACCATACCCAGCTAATATTTGTATTTTTGGTAGAGACAGGGTTTCACTATGTTGATCAGGCTGATCTTGAACTCCTGACCTCAAGTAATCCACCTGCCTCAGCCTCCCAAAGTACTGGGATTACAGGCGTGAGCCACCACGGCTGGCCTACACCATCTTTTTTACTCTCTTTCTGGCTTTGACAATGTGGGTAGTTTCAATTTCATCATGTATGTGGGTCGAAACTTTATTTTAGAAATACTCTTGGATGTAAGACGACTACTGCTTTCTCAGAAGCACACATTTTGTGGACTGTACTCAGAAATGGAAAACACAGCCTCATCCACTGAGTCCTGCCTCCCAGGTCTGATGCAGAGTCCACAGTACAGCATAGTGAAGACTCTGGGTGTGGCTGCAGTGGTGGTGGGCTCTGCCTTACCTGGTGCTCTTTTTATAGGTTATAGAAATACAACTGATGACTCAAAACTATTATATCTTGATAAATGACATAAACAAAATTCAGTTCCCAACACTGGTGTGGATGGGCATTCGGGCAGTACCTATGCTGTAAATGTCCATGCTATAAAGAACCACTGGAAATGAAGAGCTCTGTGCTCCCTCCCAGGTCTTGTTCTGGCCAATCTCCTTTTCCGTCTTTCCCGGTCTGAAGGATTGCTCCTCTCTTCTATGAGAGTGCAGCTGAAAATGCTCATAGTCTCCCCATTTCGAACCTGGAGCCAGGCTGAGGTGGATGCTCCTTCTCTGTGGTTTCCATAGCAAAGTGCTCTGTGCACATCTGGGACTCACATTTCTCTCTTGTCCTGAAATTCTCCGTTTCACTAAATAGATTATATTTCTCATTCCACCACTGTGCCTGGCTCAATCAGTGTACACTGAACAAATCTCGTATTTTTAAAAGAATGTAATATTTTAGAAACCATGGATAGTACACTGTGTTATCATGGATAGTTCAATCATAGATAGTTCAATGTCATATAAGTCAAACAGACTTTGTATAGGCTAGCAGGAGGACTTAATGCACTTTCTTTAAATTGTTCCTACAATTTAGGAAAAACTGTACCAGAAATGCCAAACAACTGAATTGAAAATGAATTTTTGGAACTGAACACTCAAAATCAGAGACTGTTCACAGAGCAGGTATCTACTGCTAATTTCTAACTAAATGAAAGGGCCTCTGCTTCTGAGAGCAATGATACTGGAACAAGAACCAAATGTTGCTAGAGAACAGTGCTAGAAGTGTGTCGACAGAACTGTCTTCTTGTTCTAGTCCATGTAACTTCCCTTGATTAATGACAGCCATGTCTAGGTGAGGAAAATCAGAGGGCTTCAGCTGTGCCAGCATAAATGGAATGCATCAATGGTACTGTTTGCTTGCACATGAGACCTGTCAGTAAATTATTCACTAAAAAGCAATGATTCTACCTTCTTTCATTCATTTTAAATCCTTTCCTAGGTCTCCACTCTTTGTGCTTACTATTCTGCTTTGTTTCCAACAAGGATATCAATTCAGACTTCAAGGTGTGCAGCTTGGAGTAGTCTGCTGGTACAGTAAACAGTCAGAAGTGTGCATCATTCCTTCTATGTAGTTAATTTTCCACCTGTTATTCTGAATGTCTTTTAGGCAGGAGCTAAATGTGATAAATGTCAGCAAATGATCCGGCATAGAAACCAAAATCCACTAGAGAGAAGGGCAAAATCACCAAGATAGTTTCAGTTGTAACCAGATCAGACCCTAATTGCCCAATACCTGATAAATAGGGAAATAAAGACCTGAAATCTCCTTTAGAAATAACTGTTTTAGAATTTCATGGAAAATCTAATAATAAAACTTGATGTACTTGGGACTATGAAAGTAATTTAAGTCTTTAACCAGACTTAAATTATATAGATACACATGTATATTACACACACGTAAAAAGGGAGAAAATTGGCCCAGAAAAATAACAATTACTTGACATTGGATTGAACACATGATTGAGCAAATTCCTTGAGGGCAAGGATTGTGTATTTAAGCTTTTTGGCTGAGAGATGCAGTGTGTGGAGAATGGCTAGAATTAGATAAACATGGATCTGGATTCCAGTTCTGCCACCTGCTAGCTGTTTAACCTTAAGGAAATTACTAAGCCACTCTACTCTCAACCTCTTCATCTGTAAAGAGGAGAAAATTATTTCTATTTCCTAGAAATGTCACGGAGAAAGCACTTGGCATAAAGTAGATGCTCAATAAATGAGGTTTACTTCCTTATCTCTTCTTTGCATACTCTGTGGCACCAAAGACACCTAGGAAGCTTCTAACACTTTCCCCTTCACACACCCTTGGTCAGGAAGTGACTATCAGATGAAATGCAACAAAATGAGAGAGTAAACAAACAAATAGAGTGACAAAAGGGATCCGGAAACAGGGAACCCAATCAAGGAAAGGAGTGAAGAGATTCTAAGTATGGTGGCAGGAAGTCGTAGGATGACAGCTGTATCAGCAGGCGTAGGGAACACCCATTAAGGCTGTGGCTGGGGACAGAGGGCTCCTGTGGAGATGAGAAGTATCAGTGTGGAAAATGTATTGAGAAATGTTTCACAGAGCTGTTAGATGGTATGACAAGACAGCCAGAGATGTAAGGAAACTTCACAAATGAAAGAAAAGTTAGGTACATGACTCCTGGATAAGAATTATAATTACAGTATACTGCTTATCTCAGCAGTAAATACTATTTATCTCTTCATAAATTCTGAAAACACTTATCTAAATTTTTTACCTGACTATATTGTGGCAAAAGGGGAGAGAAAGGAAGGGTTGAAAATAGAACTGAAATCTTCATCTACTATAATAATATGTAATGGATATGGCCTAAAATTAATCAATCAAGAGTATCGGGTATGGATGCATTTAGGTACATAATGGTAGATACCAGGAGAAGCAACTAAAAATGATGAAAGTGGTTTCCTCTTGAGACTGAAAAGAGTGAGGGAAAAGGGGCCAGGGAATAGATTTAACAAGATTTGTCTTTTTAAACTATATTTATGTGTTACTTTGATAAAGGTAAGACTCAAATTTAAACATGAAGACAGTAATTGCATTTTGGAATCATAAATTCAAAAGAATAGAATAAAATTTTAACAAAGGCAGTGAGCAAGGCCTGATGACTCAAGGTAAAATCCTTAGCAGCAAGTTTGGGTCCAGACTTCCTGTGTTACGTCTCTCATTCTCATGCTCTTCCTACCACAGAGCATACCCCAGTTGTTACATTTCTCATAGCAGTTGGCATGGTTTGCCACATATAGGCAGTGATCAAGTATTTGCTGAATGATAAATAACTATACCAGTTGCTGAATTTTTTTTCAGGTGATTTTAAATGAGTTTAGTCTGGGAAGTACAGGCATCATACCTGGAGTTCATTGTTTTGTTCTATCTGCAGGAATAAGATTATCACATATTGAAAGGTTTCAGAAAGCTGTCCCTGAAACCTGAACCTGATTCGGAGGTAGACACTCCTCAGGTCTAATCCATTTTACACAATGCATAGGTTTGCCAAAGACTCATTTGAGAAAACTGATATTTGAGTGAGGCAATATAATGGGCATTTTAATTATACATTCCTATAAAGTCTATATCCCCTATTCATGGGTTAAACTAGAACACTGGTTTGCAAACTGTCCTGAAGGAACTTAAAGTTCTGGGAGTTGCCTTAGGAAAATCCTGAAAAGGCAGGGGATGAGGGAATGGGGAAGAGGATAAGGGATGAAAGAAGTGTTCTTGCTGGAAGAAAGTGTGAAAACTATTGAAATACATCTTCAGAAAACATTATAACTGTAACCACATTATCTCAGCTTCCTGGAGGAAAGCCTTTACTGAATTAAAGTATAATACTGAATTAAAGTGTAATATTCATATAAAATTTTATAATGCAGCTTAAAAAGAGAAACATCAAAGTCAACAGTGTCATGGTGTCTTTCCAAAATTTCCAGTAGAAGATGTCCATCATGTTACCTAATTCCCCTGAGGATAAATGTACCTCTGAATTTATTTCTAGAAAAAAGTTTGCCTTCATTTCATGAATGTGTATGGTTTTCATATATTAAAAAAAAAAAAACAACTTCTGTATTCCCACATACTTCCTTTTGACCTTAGTTGCTAGGAAACTCAGAGTTAAATGAGTGCTCAGAGTTTTGAAAATCACCCATTGAAATTGTCTACTAACATTTAATTTGTATTATTTTATCGGAGGGTACTTATTTGCAAAGAGAAGCAAGCTAACGTTTGTCAATTGCCTTCAAGGCGCAGGCCCTGTGTTTGTTGTATATCTCATGGGTTATTTCATGAACCATGGAAAATTTTCAACAATCCTGAAAAACAGGTATTGTCATTCTCATTTAACAGATGATACAGCTTAGTTTCAGGGAATTTAAATAACTTGGTCAGAGTCACATGGACATGAAGATACTTACAACATTTTTGAAGTAATACATAAATTCTCAATAATGTATATTTTATATTTAAATTCATATAAAATTATTCAAACCCATTTCATTTTCTTTGATTTCAAGATTATACAGCCTATAGTCTACAACATACACACACACCCCCATTGCATAACTTCTTTCCTTTCTTTCCTTTGTCCTGCCTCTTTTTCTTTGCCTGTATATTGACACTTTCTCTCAGGTACTTTGTTTGCCCTTGGTGGTACAAAGATCAATTACGTACAGACATGGTTTCAAGGAGCTTGAAGTCTAGTAGAGGGGTTAAGGTATGGACTTAACTACAATTCAAGGCAGAAAACAATGAATGTAATGAGAAATGCAAAATGCTTTGTGAGTTCAGAGATGGGAAAAAGAAATTTTGTGGTCCCAACCCTCCAGGAGTTCACAGTTCAGTGGACCAAAGACCTAAACAAAATTATAATACAGTATGGTAAGAACTATACTGAAAGGTTTGCACTGTGCTGTGGGTACTAGAGGGAGAAGAAACTAACTTTGTTTCATGAAATGGGGTGATTACAGCAACATGGACACTCAGGGAAGGGGATGGAGAGAGTGAAAGGCTGGGGTTCTAAGATACCAGTAGAACTGCCTAAGAAGGTGGACAGGATGTCACAGCCAGTAGGGATCAGGCAGCGGTAGGGCAAAAGGCATTCATAGGGAGGAGAGCTGATGCTGTGAGGTCTAGCCCCAGGAAATGATTGGATCTGGGGTAAAGCTGCAGTTCCAGGAAGGAGGACTGGCAAAAGCAATAGAGATAACTGGAACCCCAGTTACTGGCCTCATCCCTAAGGAGTATGGAGCAAGGCAGAATTGCTTAGTCACGCTGTCTAACTACCATCTGGAGGGACAAGGTAGCTGGAAAGAAGCAGGTAAAAAGGAGAATTACAGTATCAAAGCACAAAGGCAGCAGCAGTGGAGGCAGAGATGTGGATGGTCATGCAGTGGTGTGGGCAGTAGCACCTAGGAAGGGAGAGAGGAAGTGTCCTAACTGCAAATGTTCTGACCCTGGTTCAAAATGGGGCTCAAAGGGATACAAGAGTGAATGAAACATCATTTTTGGAGAATGCTGGGGTTTGAGCATGTTTGAATATGGAAAGGAGAGATTAAAGATGTAAGATACAAGATTGATGGAATACATCTTCTGGAGCAAGAGCTGAAGTTCAATGTCGGCCTCTGAGAAGTGGCATGTGGGGTGCAAGGGAGACAATGGCACAGAGGATGGGTGAATTCTTGACATTGTGAGGTTGGCAGGAGCTGCCCCCTCCAGTGTGTTCTTTATCCTGCTACTAGAGTGACTTTTCTAAAGAGCAATTTTGATTCACTGACATTCAATGCATTTGAATTAAGCAATTACCTTTTGCCAGGCACAAGTTATATTTCTGCTTAAAAATAACCTATGCAGTTTTTTTCATAACTTTCCATTGCCTTCAGGATGAGAGAAAAAAAGTCACCTGAAGTATCCTCAATGAAACTCTCTTACTTTACTTTTACCCATATGATTCCCCAGCATGTAGGCCAGTCCAGCCCCCACCAAAAGGGCCTCTTCAGAATCTCATCCCATAGATTTGATCCATGGGGCAGCTGGGAGGGCATTCTCTGCCTTCCAGCTCTGACAACTAGAACTGGAAGGACTAGGACTCAGACTAAGACTAGGTCCCTGGGCAAATGGTGTGTAGAGGGCAGAGTTGGTATGGAGGAAGGTGGAAGTGCTAGCTCCTGTTCCTAACTTCTGTTGGGCGAGGGGATGGGCTCTTAAATCCCCAGAACAAAAGAAAGGATGATAAGTCAATGGTATAATTTATTTGTCCACTTGTTCAACAACTATGTTCTGGGTCCCTGCAACATACTAGATGTGTTAGGGGTTGGAATACAGTGCTGAATAAGACAGATGTGACCTCTGTATTCAACTAGCTTGCAGGCTATTTATGGGAGATGCACAAGAACAAAGATATATGAGAGGTAATGCATGCTCAAAGAGAGGAAGCAGAAGGAGCTACCACAGCAAATAGGATGGGAGCTAATCCATATTAGGAGACCAGGGAAACCTTCTAGGGGAAATGATGTCTCAGCTGAGACTGAAGAAAGCTTAGGATTAGGTTAGCCAAGCAGAGTAGAGCAGAAGAGTGTTCCAGGCAGAAGGAACAGCACATTTGAAGACCTAGGGTTGAGAGAAAGCATGACACTTCTCAGGAACTGGAGGACATATTATGAAGGCTGCTAAGTGCAGAGTGTATGTGAGTTTGGGGAAAGGATGAGTGAATGGGTAGGAGTCAAGGGAAGAAAAAGGCTGGGAATGAAAACCAATGACTTTGGAGACCTTGGCAGGATTCAGATCATACGGGGATTTATAAGCTCCATATGGAGTTGGACTTTCTCCTGAGAAAATGAAGCCCATTTAAAGGTTTTATGCAGGTGATGATATGATTAAATTCCTATTTTAGAATGCTCACTCTGGTTCCATGTTGGCAGGACTGGAAGGAGGCAGGTCAGTTAGCAAGCATGAGAAGCAAGCAGGGACAATGGTCAGAAGCTGTTCTGGATATGGTTTGTCCAAGGGCATGTCCATTCAGGACTCATTCATCTGTGCCAGAGACTGGGGGATGTGGAGATGGGCTGGCCAGCTTATTAGCCTCATGCCTCTTCCCAGCATGGATCCTCTCCCCGGAAACGTCCCTTCACCACTGTTGCCAATAATAACTCCAGTGGCTACAAGTCCCCAATCCCTCCCCCTTTCAAGGCCTGCCATGAAACAGTCTGAAAACGGTCAAGGAAAAGAGGCTAGTTCAAAACTGGTCTATAGGGAAAGGGTCAAAGAAGAGAGAGTACAGGCAAGGGGAGAAAGAACTGGACAAAGACTCAGAATCACAGAGCAGAGACGTGAGCCAAAGACCAGAAAGTGGGATACACACACTCCTGTGCTCACACACACAGACCTGTGGACTACCAAGCAGGACCCAGTAAGCTCCCTGTTTATGAAATTCACGTTTCATAAAGGCGGAGCTGAACTTAGGAGCCTGTGAAAAGCAAACTGTGGAAAATGCTAGTGGTTAAGGGTGGAGAGAACTCACAGTAGAATGAAGGGGAAATAGGTCAACCACCCCCGTTCTTTCGTCATCGAGGATCTTGAAAACTTGATTTTGCAGGATGCACAGGGAAGCAGTCATTGGCTTCCCTCTATTATGTTCAACTTAATTTATTGCTTAGAGAATTAGGCACCACTTTATTGTTCAGATTCATTGCATGAAATGCAAACATTGAGCCAGAGTTCTCTAATTAGTATCCAGAGAGCTGCCTAGGCTGTGCGTATGTGTGTGTGTGTTTAAGTTTGGTTTCTCCTGCTTGAGACACAATGTAAAAGAGTTAAGATGATTCACTGACATTACATCTCTCTGATCCTACTAGTCTAAACATTTGTACAGTCTTCTGTTTGAAACCCAGAACTCCTTATAGTAAACACCTTCTGAATCTCAAGCCTTTGAGCCTAACTTTAATTAACCATTAATGTGCAAATTTACTGATTAGTGCACTGGCTAAACGAGTTTTTGCCTCCTTTGGATTTTCACAAAAAGAACCACTACCCGCTTCTACCAAACTGATAACAACTAACATCTGATTAGAAAAGGCACAACTAATTAGAATGAGTGCAAAGGGGATTGTTTGAGTCACCTACATTAATGCACATTACAGTTAAATATCTGTCAGATTTTCCATTAACCCTCTTGCATTTCCATCTCCAGGTTCAAATCTATTTCTTAACCCTACACCCTCTCTTTCCCTAGTCGGAAACTTGGTATTCAACAGGCTAACTTACCCACTAATGCTTTAAATGCACAGCTCTTATTGATGGATGTGACACACAGACAAAGACCTTGGAATGAGAATAATAGAAGCCATTCCCCTAACTGTGGAGTTGAACCGTATGTATTATGATCCCAAGGCTAACATGTTCTTCTTGTTATTGTGTTTATTTCTTTATTGAGGGAAAGAGGAGTTAATTGTTGCTTTACACAAATTCACTCCATTGTGCTCTGAGCTACTACATACTAGGATAACAAAATAAAATAGAAAATAAAGTAGAATATCCAGCAAATAGAGTTCTATTCTGTGAAAGGTTAAAATAACATGTTTAAAATGAAACTTGTTGACTTACGGGAAATGCCCACATGATTTTTGCTCACTTCTTATAGAATGGACTGTTAAGAATTGAGAAAATGTAATGTAATTACCGAATGGGAATTCACAAAGTAATAAGGACAGATACCTCCTTCAGATCAAAAGCTCAGCCAGGGAAGGAACCATGTTTTCCTGATCTTTGAGATTATATGGGTATGAAGGGGGTCATTTAATCTTTTAATCCCCAGTTCCTGGAACATTGTAGGTGCTCTATACATTTTCATCATATGAACGAATGAAGGCAAGAATTACGGTTTCATCCCATTGTGAAACTCTAACAGTGATACTGAAAAGATTCTTAAATTCGAATGGATGATGCTAAAGAGAAAGAGAATGAATGAATTTTCTTTATTATGTAAAATACCTAACAAAACTCCAGAAATGTTTGCTTTAAAAATTAAACTGCATTCTCACTTTCTTGTTTTTTCTCCCATTTTAATCTGGGAACAGAGGTACCAAGAAGCCCATCAGCAAATCAGCCTAGCAACAGAAACAATAATAAGCCTGAGATATGATGAAAATAGCTCAATTTGAAAACAATCTGATTATTTAATTTTTAAAAAACTTTGAAAATTTTATGCTTTCATTACTGCACCACAATTTCTTATTTGATCTCAGGTGTAGCATCAGTAATCCAGAACTGTGCTTGGCAAATAGCAGGCACACAATACATATGTTTTTAAACAAGTGAATAGAAGCTTAGCCAGAGCTAAGAATGGAGCAATATTCAGTAAGTTCATGGCTCCTGGTAGGCAGATCAGGAAACTGAGAGATCTGTGGATTCAGATAAGGCAAGATCAGTGTGAATTTGACTAAAGATCCCTCCCTACATTGGAATTGACTTAAATTTTTCCTGAGGTGATGATTTTGCCTGGGACTGTAGAAAACAGTGAAATTTCAAACATATATCGTAAAGAAGGCCCTGACAACACTACCCAAACCACTTCTACCTATTTCCTTAATTTAAGCAGCATAGTAATTATGAGCCCTGACTATAAAATCAGGTCAATTACTAACTATAACCCTGAGGAAGTGAGTTGATCTTTCTGAGCATCAGTGTCCTCACCTGTGAAAAATGGTTGATTACAGCTACCATTTGAGTTATTTGTATATGGCACAGAGTTAGTGCTAATGTTAAAACCAACCAACTAACCAACCAACCAACCAACAGAATAATGACAAAAGAACAAAAAAGACACCAAGTTCCTCCTGTTAATTTTCCAATTATGATTCTTCAATACTAATTATATCAACATATGTATCTGGAAACTCACTCTGCATTCTGGTCAAGCACTAGTTTCATGGAGTATTAAAAACAAATTTTTCCTTCCTTTGTAAACTTAAAAGACAAATGGTGAAATATCAAAGATAAAATGAAAATGTAAACATAATGCTCCTGGCCTCCCATTGACAACCCACAGCATGTCTGTATCAACCTTGTTCCCTTTTGCCAAGACTCAGCCAAGGTGAGTAAATGGTCGAGAGTCATTTGCAGTGATCACCTTGCATCTCTTGAGTCTCTATTCCATCTTCACTATAGATTTCATGTCATTATATTTACCCTTGACTGCAGGTATGTCACCATCTTTTTGGCCTTCTTCTTGGCTATGAATATACTGACAAATTTTGTTTCTCTGCTTTTGTAGGACTTTGGCTTGGTTTTGCTTTGGCCCTCCATGCTCCTGACTTCCTCTAATCTATTCTAGCCTATGAACCCAAACTCTGGCACCAGCCTAACTGGAGGACCTTCAGCCAACCTCTAGGATCCAGCAAAGGAGTGACTTGGATATCATATTATTGCAAAACACTAAATTCATCTTTATTTTCTCATTGGAAAAGACATTTCCAGCCAATACAAGATATCTGTTTCTTTTCTGGCACTTTCATTGGACAATTATAAGGATGTAGAGGTATTGTCAGCATATGAGAGTTACATTGATTTCTCCACTGCCACCCAGGCCAATTTGGAAACAATTTTCTGTGTGTTCATCCTTAAGATTGGATATTTACAATGCTACCTTAAAGAAGTGGGGCAGAGAACATTAGGAGATGTGCCTGATTTACACCAAGGGTTGATATGGTGTAGTGAAGGATAAGCTTGGCTAGGAAGAGAGAGTAGGGTGAAGTTATTAATATATGATTGAGGAGCTTGGCTTTAAACTAAGGAGGCAATGTACAAATTTATGTTTCAGTCATAACAAACCATCCATTCACTGGCTGCCTTCCCTCCAAGAAGTTTTAAATATGGGAGAAATCTAAACCAAATATAGAATCCACTTGAGTTGCATGGATCCAATGTTAGAAAAAAAATTCACACTTTTAAGTGACTGATTATATAGCTCTGAAAAAGATCACTTTTTGGTTCAAGAGGTAAGCGCTTTTGGCTTAAACCCTCATGAGTCCTGATCAGCCAATAACTCTTTCACAACTTAAATAAGTGTTCACTGACTTGAAGATAAATCAGAAATGCATGCATTGCATCCCCATCTTGCCCTCTCCCATAATCCTCAAATCAGGAAGGGAAGAAAATTATAGCTAAGAGGTATCTCCATGTGCCAAGCTACAAATATTAGCAAGACAAGAGTCTGCTGTAGACATTTTGTAAAACACCAAATAGCATTTGTTCTCCCAGTCTCTGAAGAAGAGATTACTTAAAACCACCCCAAGCATGGAACAATAAGGATTTATTGAATAATTTTACTACACTGCATCCATCTCTCAGGAATCATTTACCTGTAGGAAAATGGAGGTAGGTACACAGTAAAGGGGAAGGGGCATAGGAATTGCCCACATTCAGTCTCTAGCTGCAAATGTGGATCTGTCTGGGTTCAGAGTTCTGACAGGTAAAGGGAAGGTCACCTTTGCACACCTATGAGGTAAACTGCAAGTAACTGATCAACAAATTTAGTTTACCAATTTGTAGCAGAGAACCAAGATTTCCACCAGGCTAAAGAGCTTCAAGTAACAAATCCCATAGTAAATCGTCCTATGTTTGACACAAAGTGAGTATGACAAGCAGGAAAA
Organism: Theropithecus gelada; assembly: GCF_003255815.1. Taxonomy (NCBI): domain Eukaryota; kingdom Metazoa; phylum Chordata; class Mammalia; order Primates; family Cercopithecidae; genus Theropithecus; species Theropithecus gelada. The sequence continues at coordinate 88,004,537 of NC_037682.1, forward strand.
AAACCCACATGACTGGTTTCCTTTAGGATGTTTTAGTTGATAAATTTAAGAGTTGCTTAATTCCAAATCCCCCACCCTATCCATGACTTTGGTCATCAGTAACAGAGATTTAGCTGTTCTAGAATGAGAATAGACATTTGTACTGTCTATTACAGATGGAAAACTTAAAACTACTCTCTCTGAGTTGAGGACACATGCCAACACACTGGATGAGACAACGAGAATCAGAAGAATCTTAGAAGTATGTATATAAAATAAAAGTTGCTCCTCAAAATTAACATCTTGAGAAGGAGCTCACTTTCTTTAACCGCCTTCAGAGAAAGCTCACACACCACACTTGCAATGCAGCCTTGTCACATCACAGTTATCCCTTGGTTTTGACCCAAAGCAGCATTACCCAGCTTGACTGTTTGCAAAAATTGCCCCGATAGGATGAATGTTACTGTGTTGGTAATAGTCTACCAAATGTGCTATAAGCCCTAGAGACAATCCCCAGAGAAAATTCTATAGCTGTATCGAACTATAGCGTCATTATTAGAATGTGTACACTTCCCTCCTAAATATGAATACTTTCCAAAGAGCAATACTTACTTGACTACACAGCTGTAGTATACTTGCTTAAAACTCAGTCACATGATTTTGGGATGGTGTGTTATAGAATTATTGATCTGGAAGGGACAATGTGGTTCAGTCTATAAAGCTGGGATAAAACTTTAAATGGGTGGCTACCCCCTGTTTAGAAGAGAAGCCCTTAACCTGAAATGCTGCCACATTTCCACCACTTTTTAAGGGTCTTCTGGAAGAGATGAAAATTAACTCTGTATCATATATGTCATATGCCCTAGGAGAATGTAAACAATTATCTGAGGCATTGGAAGATGTTTGTTGATTTGGCCATCAGCACCCATTGGTGGGCTTTGGTCCTAGATACTTGAGTGGGGACTAAGAGGTCAGGAATATGGTTTATAGTTGCTGATATCAGCAATATGTCCGGAAACAGGCCAGAGGATGTTGGACGTGGCAGGGAGGCTCCCAGAAAAGGACTGATGGGGCACCAAAGATATATATTTCCATGCGGTGGCTCACGCCTGTAGTTCCAGCACTTTGGGAGGCTGAGGAAGGCGGATCACTAGCTCAGGAGTTCTAGACCAGCATGGCCAACTTGGTGAAATCCCATCTCTACTAAAAATACAAAAATTAGACAGGTGTGGTGGTGCTTGCCTGTAATCCGAGCTACTCAGGAGGCTGAGGCAGGAGAATCACTTGAACCTGGGAAGTGGAGGTTGCAGTGAGCTGAGATAAAGCCACAGCACTCCAGCCTGGATGACAGAGCGGGACTCCACCTCAAAAAAAAAAAAAAAAAAAAAAAATTCTATCTATCTATCCATCTATCTCCTGTTGTAAATTGTTTATTTTGGTTAACTCCATAATGTTTACCCTCAGGAAGGCTAATAGCACACAGTTGTGTGTGTGTATGTAAAATTTCTTTAGCATCTCTAAAGAATAGACATTTAGAATATGTTTTTATCCCAAAGGACTTAATCTACTATGTAGATTATGTAAGTAGGGCTCAACATTAGAAGAATATTCTTTTTAAGAATTCCACAGTGATCTATAAGGATTCCAGCAAATGCCACCTGTGAGCTGTAGATCCTAGTGGCTGAAAGTATAGGCTTCAGAGTAGATCATCAGAATCCCGCAGCTGCTACTCATTATCTGTGTGAACTTGGGAAAGCTATTGAACCTCTCTGTGCCTCAATTCTCTTACCTGTAACATGGAAATAATGGCATTTCCCTCATACGGATGAAATGAAATGCCACAAGTAAGGGAGGCAGAAGTCATACCGGTTATAAATGCTAACTCACTGCTATCTCATTATTTATAATTTCCATTTTTATGGTCAGAAATCTGGGCCTAAAAAGGGTAAATTGCAATACACTCAAGCTGCTGGATAGTGGAAAAATTAGGGATAATTCTCTTTTATTTCCACAATACTGTTTATGTTAGAATTTGGGATTTACTCCAATGCCTCTCCTATATAATAGCAGTGCTTATTTAAAAATAACATTTTGGTGATTTATTTCCATAATCATAACAGTAATCAACTTATTCTAGACTCTGAACTGAGAATTTCCTCATTTTATTTTCAATACACTCCTAGGAGATTTTCTTTTCACTCCTATTGATAGGTGAGGAACTAGGCTTAGAGAAGTTCAGTGAGTCCCTTGAGGTGACACAGCTAGGACTGTCAGAGTAAGAATTTGAACCCACATTCATCCAAATCAAAGTGCCTACATATAGCATTAGAAAATAGTTCTATGACTTGCTTTTAAATGCCCCCAAAATTGCCTGGGTTAAAAAAGGAATTTTCTTAGAAAAAAAAATGTGTACATGTATGTCTCTACTCCAAGTTCATTCTCCATAATCTATAACTTTTTAAAAACCCACGTCAGTGGAAAAGAGCTGAAAGCTGTCCTTAGTGCATAACTTTTGAATCCTCATTGAGTCTGGTGTTCTCTTGGACAACATCTAGGGCAAAGGTTAGCTTGGACGGAGTTTGTGGTGTTTGTGGCATTCTTTTCTGGGCAGTAGCCACAAAAACTACTCTAGGAATGTTATTGGAATTAGGCTCTGCACCATCACACTGTCCTGAGATGATGTTTTGACATATAATGTGCTATCTTTGTGCTTAGACAGATAATGTAGACCTGTCAAATTACACGTACAAAGCAATATTCAAAGTTCCTTCCTTCCAGGAAGAGTTTTTTCTTTCAAGTTCCCTGGGGATCAGGACTAACTCATCAATATGTGCTCTGGAGGGACAGAGTTATGTCTTCATATTGTTCATATTTGGGGCGGACTCAACCTCTGTTTTATGTTAACTAAAGGACATAAGGTAACCAGATATTTTTTTCTCTGTAGTCATGATGATTTCATCCTTTAACACTTAACTCAGACATTATTTTTCCAGAAGCCTTCCCTGATTTCCCTTTGCCGGGTCAGATACCAAAACTCTGTGCTCTCATATCATTATTCTTTCTACCTAGTATTGAAATGGTAGTTGAAAAATCCTGTCTCCCTTTCCTTACTGTGCTTGCAGACAGAGATCATGTTTTATTTCAGGCTGATATTCAGTCCACATGCATCACAGGGAGTCATCGCAGGATCATTATGATGGGTTGGGCATTTAGATATTCCAGTTGGTTGGTGCAGGTGTAGATCAGTCATTTAATACTCAATCCCACCTCTGGCTTCATTCTGATTCTCAGCATAATTACAACATCTTGCACATGGTAGGTACTCAGCAAGGGCACATTGACTTAATGACTAATTTACTGCTTGGATAAATGACCATCTGATTGACAACTGGATATGTCACTAACAGCGTACATTATAATGCTCTATTCTGAGTAAGCAAGAACCTTTGATCATTACAGATCACAGTGACACTAATGCTCTACAAGGAAGTACTAGCCCTTGCCTCTAGATGCCCCCAACGAACCAGGCTTTATGAGGTCTTCATATGACTCCATCAAGACCACTACTGTCTTTGGTCTTGATCTTGTCCCAATACAAACATAATGGTAACCAAAACATAATGATCAAGCTAAATGATCTCTGGGAACTCTGTATTTGGAGTAGTAGAACCCTTACCTGTCTCTGTTGTTGGGAGACTTGGTATCCCATTCCTGCAATGGGCTGATTCTGCATTTGCTGAAGTAGGAGCTTTTGCTGAAGTGGCAAAGGTGACCTTAGCAAAGGCTGGCTTGGTAGAGATTGGGCGGACTGAGAAGATGGTTGTTGCTGCTGCTGCTGCTGTTGCTGCTGCTGTTGTTGCTGCTGTTGTTGTTGCTGCTGCTGCTGCTGCTGCTGTTGTTGGGCTGAAATTGAGCTCTGCTGCTGTTGCTGTTGTTGAGCTGAAATTGAACTCTGCTGTTGCTGTTGCTGCTGCTGCTGCTGCTGTTGCTGTTGTTGCTGCTGCTGTTGCTGCTGCTGCTGCTGCTGCTGCTGCTGTTGCTGGGTGTAGTGTAGGAGAGAAGGCTTGTTCTGAGAAGGCAAAACAGAAGGCATCTGCTGGTTTGCTTGATCTGAGTTAAAATGAAACAAAGGCTTGGTGTTGCCCTGACGGGGCTCCATGGCTGGGTGCGGGTTGTTAATAAAACTTCGACTGAGATCCTGAGGCTTTTGCTGCATGAGCACATCCAGGTGCCCACCCTGGGCTGAGGGGCCAGCCTTGTACATATAATTAGCCATTACTTTTGACTGGCCGCTGCCGCCAGCTACCCCAGACATGGGGGAGCTCTGTGGGCTGAATGTCTGCTGACCAAAAGAAGGGCTGGGGATTTTCTCCTGCCCAAATGGACCTGGTGATGGTCCAGCAGAAGAGGGCAAGGCTGACCAGTTGGTAGGCTGGTGCTGCTGCTGGTGCTGCTGCATCCGGGCATGCTGCTGACGATTGGCAGCTATCTGTTTGAGCTGCTGGGCATGGGATACTTCCTGCCAGCTTGGCAGGGCCCGACTTGCTCCTGAGCCTGTCTGAGGCTGAGCCTGGCTCTGAGGGACTGAAGGGATTGGAGACGAAGTGGAGAGGGCAGAGTTGGCCATGGAGAATGCGGGGCCAGCTGATGGGGGCCTCAGCTGAGGAGAGCCTGAGGGGCCTTGAGTCAGGCCTGGTGAGTATTCACTTTTGATCACTATTTTCTCCATGGGTAAGGAGGGCCTAGGTGTGCTCCTCTGGCTTTGCTGACCCAAGTCAATGTTAAATGGGTCATCCTGCTTTATGGTGGCATTGATCATGTTCTCCAGTTCAAGGTCACTCATGGGAGGCACAGATATGTTGGTCAGTTCATTGAAGAGTTCCTGCAGCTCAGGATCCATCAGTTGTTCTCCAGGGTCGTCTCCATACCTATTAGGAAAAATATTCTCTTGGGTCATTTGGCCATCCATGTGCTTACTGCAAGACAGAGTCTCTCCTGGCTCCTTCTTTACCTCCTTTAAGCCCATGTTAAACAGGCCATTGCCAGGAGAATGTGTATGGGATGGCAGAGTGTTAGTCTTTCGCAGGGGTGCTTGGCTCATAGGCAAGGTCCCTGACATAATCTGACTTTGTCCATTGTTTATTTGGAGGCCACCTTGTCCTGCAGTGAGATTCTCCCCAACACGAATTCTTTTGATATCAAGAAATGAGTTGTCCACAAAGCCATTGGGTCGCTTGCTGTTGGCAGGAGATAGGTTAACTACCTGTTTTCTTTTCAAGGAACCCTGGAGCTGAAAGACAGAAGGGAACAAAAAGGAAAAATAAGAGAAATTAATCCAATTATGCTTCTAATAAAAAGTGATGTGATATTTAAATGTTTCTTCTATTTATACACAAGATTCAGTTTTTGTTTTGTTTTGTTTTGTTTTTTTAAAGGCACAAAGAAAGCACAAATGAAGCACAGTCTGGAATATAATGAAACTCTCAGTAGCACAAACAAAACAAAATAAAATATTTCTGGAGGAGCAGGTCAATTAGGTTAGAGATCAATGGTTCCCATGAGTGGTTCATAGGTCAATGGATAAAGATTCCTTCAAATATCATAAGAAGTTATTCACAGTACCTAAGATTAAAGCACTGTTATTTTCTGGAGCAGGCCAAAATATTCCACACGCATGCACACACAACCCCTCGCAGCTACAGATGATCAGAGTGTGCACAATTTTAAGCAAGATAGAAAACACTCACAAGTCTAAAGCTGGGACCAAATCTCTAGTTTCTTTTTTTTCACAGACCCAACCCCTTCATCACTATTATCCTCTAAGCAAGTAATTAGAATAGTTCTCAGGTCTAAGGAGATATTCTATTATTGTTCATCTATTTTTCTTCCTATAATTCCACTGCTTTGCATCCAAGCCTATGTAGCAACCTTATGTGGACACACAAAAGCCATGAGATGATCATTTCTCATATGAGATGCTTTAAGCACCGATTTTCCTGGGAATTCATTTCTTCTGTTTCCTATATCTAAATCTGATTACCAAAATGGAAGTGTTAATTGCTTAGGCTCTGGAAGCAGACTAAACTGAGCTCAAGTGCCAATTCTGTCACTGGATGCTACGTGACCTCGGCAACTTACCTGAACCTCAATTTTTTAATCCAGAAAATGGGGATGATAGCACTTAACTCATAGGAAGGGATGAGATAATGCATATAAAAGTTTAGAAAGTGCCTGTTACAGTAACAACTCAATAAACAACAATTTATAGAAAAAGTGTGGCTTACTACATTCTGAAAGGGGAGCATGTCTCTAAATAGCAACATGTTTAAGCTTTTCATGAATGTTAAAGCACTTCATTCACAACCTAGCAATCAGATTATACTTTATGAGCCTTAAAATGTACAGAGAAAGACTTAAGAGCCATATCATCACATTCATAAATTAAAAAGAAACATAAAACATTCATCATTCGTCCTCATATCCTTGCTGATTTGTCTCTGAAGTGAGAGACCATATCTATCAAAGTGTGGCTTTCCCAGTGCTGCAGACCCACTGAAATTATTCAGTGTTTGCTCAGCATAACTGTAAAATACCTGAGGCAAAGAAGACATTTCCTAGATAGAAAATTCGATCACTTCTCCTTTCTTGTCTTCTCACTTATGGCTACTCTCTCACCTGCCTGAAGATTTCTAGGTAGACTAATCAAGAAAAGGAAATTAACATAACTGAGTATGTATTACATACCAAACACTTGAATATGGTTACTTTATTGCCCTTCATCTGCACATCAATGCCATTAGAAAGGTATTATTACCCTTAATTTATAAATAAGGAAACCAATACTCAGACAGGCTAAGTAACTTGCCCAGGGTCACACAGCTAGCAAGTGGGCTTTAACTCAAGGTTTGTGTAGTTCTAAAGCCCATGTCATTTACACTCTACCATGCTCTAATTAACTTGTTTAGGGCTTGGGTCAACCTAGCATGAAGAGGCCAGGGGCAGTAACTACAGAGACATCCTAGATTTCAGGTAAAAGGATGAGGAATATGAGAACGGCCAGGATGCAGTATAGAGCTGGGTGGGGGGAGGCGGGAATCTGCTTTTTGTCATCTGGCTCATCAATACTTGTTTCAGTCATCCCTTATCTGTAGTTTTGCTCACTCACAGATGGTAAATAGTTATGGTGAATGGGTCATGTTGGTACAACAGATTATAACCATAATCATTGATGATTGGTAATCAGAGAAAGGAATCTGACCCAAGGCAGGGAGATTACTCCCTTCCATGGGAATTTTGGATTTGGAGAAAGTGAGACCAGGCTCTCTTTAGGTGGCTGCATCTACAAAACTTGTGAGCTGTTGTTCCATTATGTTAACTAGAGCCATAGAGGAAGCACATCTGTAGAAAGAGAGAAAAACGAAGCAGAGGAGAGACACATGTTTAAATATCATTCAGGAGCTTGTTTCCAATCCCAGGTCAGCTCTGCATCTCTGCTTGTTTTCTCTGATACACTATGGAATCTTTATAATGAATTTCCATGTTGCTTAAGCTAATACAAACTGGGCATCTGTTACTTTCAACGAAAAGTTCTAACCAAGTTCCCTGAGATGTCACATTTAGTGACGAACAATTTGCAGCAAGGGGCTGGGCATGCTTTGTACCTGGGTGTGAAGCTTCCCCTCTCCCCGCATCTCTGCTGTCTCTGCATGATTTGCTGACTCCTAATCTTGTCCACTCGCTGGTGTAGACATCATCACAGAACACGGTCAGCTATCACCACATTCAGCAGAAACTCAAAGTCACCACTGTCTATCCTCATGGGATCAGGAAGAACACAGACCAGAGAGTGTCAGCCATGTTGCTTCTGATTTATTTCAGCATAAATTGCATTTGGAAGGTTCTTTCACAACTAGGAAAGAACAAACAAAGGAGTACATTCTTTTTCCAAATTTGGGTTATCACCTTTGATTTATTTTCCACTGCTTTGAAAAAAACCTGTTCAGCCAGATTCTCTCACTGCTCGGGCCACTCCCTGGGCAGTGCAGTATGCGCTCTGGGAAACAGCAGTCACACTTTCTTTAGGCCATGAGGAGTGTAGAGACAGTAATAGAATTAGTGATAATTGTATAATAATGAGTCATTTATTGAAGGCCTGAGTGTGAGATGTTGTACTAAGCACTTTATGTGAACAATCTTATTTAATTCTCACAACTCTCAGAATCTTCACAACTCTATAAAGTTGATATTATGTCTTCCCCTCCCCCATTTTGCAGATGAGAAAACAGGTTTAGAGATTGAGTATCTTTTCAAAGGACAGACAGAGTAAGCAACAAAGTCAGGAATCAAACCAGGCATTCCCACTGCACAGCCTGTGCTCTGTAGTAAGTGACACCCTAGACCCTGACACAAGTAAATGGTACCCACACCTGTGTTTTCAGGAAGCCAGGGATCTCGTCCTGATTCTTCCATTAACTTGCTTTGTTACTTTAGGGAAAATACTCCACTTTTCTGGGCCATAGTTTTCGTCTCCTTTATAAATGGGATTATCTCTGAGATCATTATCCTGCCCAAAGCCAGAAAATAACAAGCAATAAAGGAGGGAAGTTTGGGATCCAAGCACTATATGTGATGGTGTAAGGTTACCCGCAAGCACAACTGGAGGGATTCCTTAAGATGGGGGACAGAAGAACTCATGTGTGATTCCGTTAGGATAAAAGACACCCATCAGAATTTCACTGGGCATGATACTTTACCAAGAGAATTTTGGGGATAGGCTGTGCCCTACCTTCTAGAAGTTTCTAAACTAGTTATATCACCGAGGCCCACTGAATGCCTACATGCAGTAGGCACCAAGCTACCAGCACCAGCACCATACAGTCTAAATGATTCTCAAGGATCACTTTTTGCTTTGAAATATCTCCTTTGCTGGACTAAAATTCTTCCATTAGATACATGGGTTTGAATTATATTTTAGAGTCTCTCAAGATGCAAATACTCCAGAAGCAACAGAGGAGGAATACAGTCAATAATACCCCAAGGAGAAACAGTTTATGAGAAAATTCAATGCCAACTTATCAGAACAAGAATAAAGTCCTAAGGGAACAAGACCTAATCAGGGGAATGGTGGGGAATAAAGGCAAGGGTTTAAATAGAGAAGGCTGGGGGTAAGACTATGGGAGTTGGGAGCTCCACACTGTGGACCTTTTGGGTGGCTGGGAGAAAAGAGAAGGGGGAAAGGAGAAGTATTAGGGTAGTAATGTCCTGAGGGGCAGCAGGGCCTGAATCTTCCAGAAAACAGTTAATGATACTGGAAAGGTAAAGGGAAGTATCTCCAAAACAAATCCTTCCCCAAGGGCTGACCTACCCATTAGGCATGGGACACACAGTGCCCAGGGCTCACAATAGTTACAGAACAGAAGGAAAAAAATAAGATTTTAGGTTGAAGAACTGTTTCAACATATGTTAATTTAACTGTTTCAATATATGTTAATATATCTCTCTTTATGCCAACACGGTCATAAAATACAATTTTTAATATTTTTTAAGGAATAAGGGGCTTCAAAGGCAAGAGTACCTGTGTTCTATGAAAGCCTCTCACCTCCTAACTATTGTGTACTGAATGCTTATTCTAGACAGGCACTCTGTAGCGTAAGTTCTTGTTTAATCTCATGGCTCTCTGAGGCTTGTGTTCTTATATACCCATTTCATAAGTGAAAAAAATTGAGGTTCCTGACATTAAGATTACACAGTAAAGATATGGAGGCAGGATGCCAGCCCAGACATGTCTGGTTCCAAAGTCCTAATTCTGAACCACTAACCATACTGCTGTCTTCTCTTTCGGCCTCTACCTTGCCAAATGCTGACAGTGTGCTGGACACAGTGAACCCAGATAGCCAAGACAAAAGGCCAATAGAATGAAGATGCATTGTGAGCACAGGGCAGGGGTAAGGGCATTCGGGACACGGGGGGTTGGATGGCAAGGAGAGAATGATGACATCATTGGTGGGAGGTTGATGGTGAGAGTTCAGGCCATCACTCCCGAGGCTCCAATATAGGACAGGAAAGAGACAAAAGGTCATTCGGTCAGTCAAAAAGATTTACTAAGCAGCAGAGAGAGTTCTGAACCATATCCTTTCAAATCATCCCTGGCACGAGGGAAAATATGCAGATGATTAAGCCAGCAGCAGGATGTAAAGGCTTCCAATCAGCACTACATCTCAATCTTTGCACTTTTTCCACTACCTAGGTGGATAAGAAGCATTTTTTATTTTGCATGATAAATCTGTGCCTCACAATTATGTTTAATTCATGAGACTGTGCATTTAATATCACCCTTTCACTGGCCATCCGAGGAAGGGGCTTGTTTTGGGAATGATTTTCAACAAGGCAAGTCCAGTCTGGTTTGCAGATGACACAGAAATCACTGTACTTTCTTTTGCTGAGATTCAACAAACTGTTTCTTTTCACTCCCGTCCTTGTTCTCATTCTTCCATTTGGACACCTAGATGCTATTTGAGGCCTGCGGTCTCTGCTGGGGAAAGGCATAGGCCTGTCCGGGGCAGGGTCCAGACACAGTGGCCCGCCTGCCCCAACAGCTGGGGTTGAAGGTATGAGAACGCCTAGGAACAAGGAAAATCTAGCACAGCAGAACTGGGACTGGGGTCCTCAGTAAACTGCTGCTTTTTAAACAGCTATGCTTCACTTTTCCAAAGGACTTGAAACATAAACTTTCTAGAGGGATTTGAAAATGCCATTATTGCACAATCCTCTGGTTTCTGTTTCTTCCCCTGCCCCCTATCCCTTTCCACAAAATAAATGCATTCTTTGTCTCCGGTGCTGCCCTAGAAACAGGGAATGTGCCACACAAAGGTAACAATTCAGTCCATAGGTCACTTTTTTTTCACCCCAAGTAGACTTCTGTCTTTCTCAACCAGGCATAAACACAAGAACCAAATCTGCCACTGCCTACATACTCAAGGGAATATCTTGGTTCCATCATCTGTAAACTTTCCTCGGGCTATTTTACTCATGGCTGATTAGAGAGAGGCTTGTGGATAGATAACATTAGAAAGAGACCAACTCGAAAGACAATGTATGACTCTTGATTTGATTCTTGAAGTAAAAATGTTTAGGATCCAGGAATAGTCAATTCTAGCTCCTCAAGTATTTGGAGGTGAGAGTAATTCCTCCCTGCCTTTCCAGCCCCAGCACAAAATAGGATTGTCAGGCTTTTACTAAAGACAGAAAGAACCTTCACTTCTTATTTGGCCCTATCAAGTTCTGAGCTTCCCTGTATTACTAGATATTATTTTGTGGCCACACAGTAATCAGGTTTGCCCAACCAGATTTTAAGCTCTTTGAAGGTGGGCATTCATTGCCTTCTACTTCTTCAAGTTTCTTTCAATAACTACCACAATGCTGGGCATACTGCAGGTGTTTTAATAATTATTCGTTGACCTCAGTGCCTCGGAAACGGGATCCTTCTAACTATTGAGCAGGAGCAGTAAAAGAATGCTAAAAAGGGGGTTATGGCTTGTGGGGAACATTTTCATATCCAATTCACAAGCAAATTAATGGTTCCACTAGAATTTTGCTTGAGTGATTATTTTCCTTTTGTTTTTACTTTTTTAAAAACATTTTAATACATTTTTTAGTAGAGATGCAGTATTGCCATGTTGCCCAGGCTGGTCTTGAACTCCTGGGCTCTGGCCATCCTCCTGCTTCGGCCTCCCAAAGGTTATAGAGATTACAGGCGTGAGCCATTAATCTGCCCATTGATTATTTTTCTTTAAACCCTGAAGTCACGAGAATGTGAAGCCCTGAGAACTAGAACTGTGAAAAAAATGTATTGTCATTCATGTGAACCAGAAGTGAAGGGGTGTGTGAAGCTTTGTGATTGACACAAAGTGTTGTTGAGCTTCCTGACAGGACTGCAAAGCTGGGATGAAAGTTGAAGCCCCATCTGGACTCCATGCCCTTCCTGGGTGAAAGCACTGGAGCAGACATGGAGCCAGGACCTGTTTCCTTATGAATTTCAGTAACTCGTACTTTCACTCCTTCAAGAAAACATGCGAGGTTTTTTTGTTTGTTGTTTTATGTTTTAGGGCTTTTGTTGTTGTTTTTCTTTCTTTTTTTTTTTTTTTCCTCGAGATGGAGTCTCACTCTCTCGCCCAGGCTGGAGTGCAGTGGCACGATCTCGGCTCACTGCAACCTCTGCCTCCCAGGTTCATGTGATTCTCCTGCCTCGGCTTCCCAAGTAGCTGTGATTACAGGTGTACACCACTACCTCTGACTAATTTTTGTATTTTTAGTACAAACAGAGTTTCACCATGTTGGTCAGGCTGGTCTTGAACTCCCGACCTCAAGTAATCTGTCCGCCTCGGCCTCCCAAAGTGCTGGGATTACAGGAGTGAGCTACCGCACCTGGACTTTTTGTTGTTGTTTTTAGTGTAAGGGTCAGAGGAGGCATATTAGATCTTTCTAGAAAATTGGTTCCATAACTTTGTTCCATAAGGTTTGTACCCTGAGAAATGCAACTATTTTAGTCAACAAAATAGCTTTTTTTTTTCTTCTTCTTTTTCTTTTCTGAGACAGGATCTGGAACCATCCAGGCTGGAGTGTAGTGGCACAATCTTGGCTCACTGCAGCCTCAACCACCCAGGCTTAAGTGATCCTTTCCCCTCAGCCACTGGAGTAGCTGGGACTACAGGCATGTGCCAACACACTTGGCTAATTTTAAATTTTTTTGTAGAGATGGAGTCTCATTATGTTGCCCAGGGTAGTCTGGAACTCCTGGACTCAAGGTATCCTCCTGCCTTGATCTCTCAAATTGCTGGGATTACAGCTGTGAGCCACTGTGCCTAGCCCAAAATAGCTACTCTTTATGAAGCCCAAGATACAGCTTTATATAGAAGCAGGAGCAATGCGAATTCAGGTTCTATATAGAGAAAAGCAGTTAACATACTGCCCTTCTGAAGGTACTCAATACCAAGCTCTCCCGTATTCAAAATTTATTTGATGCCTTCCCCACCTCCTCTTTCTTAGATTTAATGGTAGGCTTGTGGAAGAGTAACTAAATGACTTGGAATTTGCCTCGGAAACACTCATCATTACAAGACAGAAAAAAAGGCATTTCATGATAGCATTTTGTCAGTGTGGACACTTCCATCACTTCCCCATGGAGAATGTTCCAAGTTTATCTTTAACCAACAAAATAGTCATTGAGGAGAAGGGGAAGTGAACCAGTGCAACACTACCTCGGAAAGGGACACATCTTCTCTTATCAAGATAAATGGGAAGCTGTGGGATCTAGAAAGAGCACAAGATTCAACCGCCAATAAACCTGGGTTCTAAATGCTTCTCTCTTCCTACTTACTGCACACGTCTAAACTAGTCACTTACCTTACCTGTATGATATGGACAATAATACCCCATGTCTCAGGGTTTTGGTGGGGATTAGCAACATGCATGTAAAGCATCAGCATTATTCCAAGCTCAGAGCAAAGCTCTGTCACCGGCAGCTCTTTTTCAGTAAGAGAGGTGAACTTGAACCTTAGGCTGGTCTGACACTTCCCACTGTTATCCTGACTATCCTATGGACAAGGCATGTGCTAGAAAAAGAGAAAATGAAGGCAACAAAACCAGATTTTTTTCTCCTCATCTGTAACATTGAATTTGTTTACCCATTCATTCAATAGATACTTATTTAGCACCAGCTGTATATTCTATAAGGGTGCCTACATCATAGGGTTAATGCAAGGACCACGTAGTTAAAGCTCAAAAAGAGCCCAGAACATTGCTCTTAAAACATTGTTTTCAGTTGGACGTGGCGGCTCACGCCTGTAATCCCAGCACTTTGGGAGGCCGAGGCAGACGAATCACGAGGTCAGGAGATCGAGACCATCCTGGCTAACATGGTGAAACACCGTCTCTACTAAAGATACAAAAAATTAGCCAGGTGTGGTGGCGGGCGCCTGTAGTCCCAGCTACTTGGGAGGCTGAGGCAGGAGAATAGCGTGAACCTGGGAGGTGGAGCTTGCAGTGAGCCAAGATCGCGCCACTGCACTCCTGCCTGGGCAACACAGCAAGACTCTGTCTCAAAAACAACAACAACAACAACAACAACAACAACAACAACAACAACAAATACCCACTGTTTTCAATTAATGCTAGAATTAACAAAAAGAAACAAACAAAAAGGAATTTACCAGTCTGTCTGGAAACATAGCGAAAAATAGTAATACAATATGATCATTGTTCTGGAGACTTGTGCATGGCCTTATTGTTGTAGATGGGAGAGACTCTGCCTGAGAAAGCTAGAAAAGGAATCCCACTCCCTTACAATGAAGTACCCCTCAAATATTCAAATGAATATCATGTTTCATATTATGATATTCTGCTAGTGGCAGTGTAAACAAAACTTGTCCAATGACAGGGGGATGTTTATATTAAATTAAAAAGTTCAAACTAGAGTTATTTTCCCATGTACATTAAACAATATCATTCCAGATCCATTCAGTGATAACCAATAGGATGACCTTTCTGACTATATCCTTAGTCGTCCTGACTAGTTACTGCAATTGTAATAAAGCAAGGATCTGAGGGGCCATTCAGAGATGGACCCTTTGTATTTAACAGAGAAATGCACATAATATTCTGTAAAAGCCTGAAAAATCCAGCAGCTTTGTGCACAAAATACTTTAACCATGACTCACTTTTTGCCCAAAATATATCAAAGCAAATCCAAAGTAAATGCTATGTCTAAAATGTTGGCTATTCTCATGAAATTTCTAAATGCCCTCCTCAGCAGAATGCACAATGCATTAAGTATCATTAATCAAGTGGCTTCTCTCTCTCCTTTTGCTTGGAGGGCCCAGTCTGGAAAGCTTTCTCTAAAGGGCGTATCTCAAGGTCCATCCTACTTTCCCTCATATTTTTCTCCCTCCTGTAATGATTTTAGCACTTTCTGTCTTATATTGTTCTTGGTAATCGATTCAGGTCTGTAAGTTTTTTCACTTCAGTATGATTACAGAAGCCAACAGAAGAGACAGTATCTTGTGCTTCTCATCCACTCCCACATGCCTGTCCAAACTCTATTCCAGGAAAGCACTCAATGATTGTCTGACAATGTGACTTATCAGGCATTTAGTAGCCTGGGAACATCAGATGAGTCAGTTTATGGGGCATCTATGTTTCTCTGCCATTGGCCATGAACCATGCCCCCTTTATAAGCCATATAACTGATTCTTAGCAACTCTTTGTCCAACCATAGAGGAATCAGTTTAAATATCAGCAAATCCTATCTGGCAGGGAGAGTGCCCTAACAGTATTTTAGGGTTGTTTATTCATTATTTTGGGGTTTGAACGTGGCTACCAAAAAGCTCCTTTCTTTTTGGGAAATAATATGAAACACAGCCACCCCTAACTTCATGGCAGCATTTCTCCCTTCATCTTCAATGGTTTACCCAACATCAATGTGTATGAAAGGCCCCTATCCTGTCCTTCCCTGTCTCTTTCAGGTCACATTCTTCATTCTTCTTCAGGCTCCTTCTGCTTTAAGAACATGAGCAACCGAGTATTCTCCATCTACATTTGGTGACTCTGACCCCACATCTCACCTCTTTCTGCGCCAGTGTGTTCTCTAGATAGCAACAAAAGGGATCTCCTTAACCCAAGCTCCAGCTACACTACATTTTTTTGTTTGTTTTTAATTCTAAGAACACAAAAGATCATTTCCATTTCAGATGCAGGCCTTTTGCATATATTGTTCCCTCTAAACGGATACACTCTGCCTTCAAGTAATTCTTCCTTCTCTTATCACAGTTAGCTCCTTCTTTTCCTTAAGTCTCAACTTAATGTGACCCTCACAGAGATATTCCATGGTCATTCCATCTAAAGTACATTTTCATGTTTGTTTTCTATATCTTGCCTCCTTTACAGTACCTACTATAATTTCCAAATACTTTTATTATTTAGCTTCCAATTTTTAAGTCTTTTTCCACATGTTATAAAATAAGTCCTAGAAAGGGAAGCCTGAGTCAACGTTTGTCTTAAGATTTGAATGACAAATCTCATTCTCAATATAATCCAAATAAATATACAATAAAAAAGATTATTTAAAGCAAATAAAAATGTCTAGAAGAAAACACGTCGAGATGCTGAAGTACTTTCTGGTGGTGGCATGATGATAAATTTTTCTCTTCTACTTTGCTCATATGTCTGTGCTTTCTAATTTTTCTATATTAAACGTATATTAACGAAATAATTAAGACTTAAATGAACATTTATGAATTCATCGGCCCTTGCTAACACCCCTTCTCTGGGAATCTGACCCTACATTTCCTAGTAGAAGGAGCCTGAAGTGGAACATTTCATTTCTCCCAGCAGACTGGATCAAAGTAGACATTTGACTCAAGCTGGCCCTTTTAAGTGCTCTTCTAGTAATCCAGAATTGAAACCAGGTCTTTTTAGCAGTATCTGTAGGCATTTGAAATAAGAGATATGGAAGGTCGCCTATATCATAGTCATTCTCAGCCGTGCACAGCAATAGGCAGGGTTTAAAAGCAAGTCTAAAGAGATAAGAGAATAAAACTCATGCAGAAGGAAAAGCTATCATGAGAAACTAGATTGAAAGAAGGAGAAGGGGGGAAGAAGTGAAGAGGGATGGGGCAGTGAAAGGGGGAGCGAGAAAAATGTCCTGAAAACTTTCCAATTCCTAATTCCAGAACGTTGGGAGACTCAATTATATCTGCTACAGTAGAAAACCTCATAACCTTCCAATAAATCTCCCCTCTCCCAATTTTCATTTTTGCTTGAGATACTTCAAGAGGGCTTTTATTACCTGCAGCAAATAATTCCTAACTAAAACAAATAATAAAACCAATAATCACACTCAAAATAAAGTTTTCATAAGATAAATGCATATTTTTCTTGATTAATTAAGTTGAAATGCTGGAGAGAGGCCAAATGGACACATTTATTTTGGTTTCTCTTTCAACTTTCCACATTGGTCATTAACCCCACTCTTCCACATCCTTTATGAAAGGAGAGCATTATGAATGAAGACTGAGAGGTGCTGTTCCATGACAGCAGAATTCCAACAGGGTGTCTATTGTTTCCACATCTCTCTCCATGGCATTCCCAGGGGGAGGTCTGGAGATTACATCTCCACCAATTCTCCCCTCAATGCACAAAAGCATTCTGAAAATAAAACTTCAATCTGAATCATGTTTGGACAACCCAGGACTGCAATGTGTTAACTGGTTTGGATACAATCACCTGGAGACACAGGTAGGATGATCAGACATTTTAAGAGGTCCCTGCAATTTCAGGCTCATCTTTAACTCCATTACAAAGGAATGTTAAGCAGCATTTAGAAGGTAGTTTGGCAAAGTACCTGAAAGCACCAAACAGCTTCTTTGATGTTTTTGGCATTGATGTCATCATTCTTTTGAAAGTTTTGAAGAAATATTTTTCTTATAGCAACTGTATCTAGGCTCAATATAAAGTGTTGATATGTGTTTTCTCTAGGCTAATGTTAGCCTAAGCAACTATGAACCCTTTAGACAGATACTCTCTTAGAAGGTACCTCAACTTTCACGCCAGTCTATGTTTATTTTCACATCAAAGACACATCTAAGGGGGAATTGCCTAACTAGCTCTATGAAATATGAAGAAGTTTACTAAGATATTTGGTTATAATGGAAAAACAAAAACAAAAACAAAACCTACATTCCAGGCAATTTAAGCCTTTCATGCCTGGAAATGAGAATTTTTAATGGCTGATAGAAAAGTTCCTTTGCTTTCCATAAGGCCTGAATGCAGACTTTTTAAACCAGGCATTAAAATCCCACTACGTGCCACTTATGGAAAATGTTTCTTGATTATTTAAATGAAGTTAGGATGGAGGACAATAAAGCCTTTATATTGTTTGCAGTTCAACTCTTCTTTGAAGCAATGTCCTATAGCAATACAATGCCCTCACTTTGATCTGACTTGCTCAGCTCAGTAATTATATGACTGAGATGCATTCTCCACCTGACAGATTCTAATTCTTCATGTGTGGCCATATTCTTTGAAGAGAAAAAAATACCACCTCACTTATATTGAAAAACAAAACTTTTAGCCAGTCAAAGTTGTGAATCAATGGTAATTCTCTTTGTCAAAGCAGTAAGCCCTCTTCATTTGATGAGAACCACTGTTTCTCAGAACATGCTTAGGAATTTCTTGAAGCTTATCTTTAAACAAGAATATGTTACAGTTTCTTTCTATGAATTCATCATCTTAAAGGAGAGACAGCAGAGTACACTAACCTGAGCCTTTGGGTATCTGCTAACTGACTGCCCCTGATTAGAAGGAAATATCCACCCATTCTGAATGGGCCTGAGATAATCAGACACTTCAAGGAGCTCATTCTCTATCATTCCTTAAAGAACACTTTACAGTGTTGCTTGAGTCTGCTGAAAATTTTAAAAGCGCAGCCTTAACTCAGTGAGTCCCTAATCCTTGAAAATATTACTGCTGTTTATTTCATTTGCCTTTCAGACACAATGCAGGACAGATTTAAACAGAGAAAGCTCACCAGCTACAGCCTTGTAAATTGCTTTTAATCCAAGATGTCAGCAGGATTGATGCCATTCAGACTTTGGCTGCCCCTCCACCCTAAAACATACATTTCTTCGCTGTACCTGCCTCATGATTAATATCTTGTATCCACTAGTTAGGTTGCTAGAGGATAAAGTGCTTCCTTACACATGACCACTTCGCTGCATTTGTCAAGACTCTAAATATGCCATTGTAACTATGAACAGAGTCTTTTTTTTTCTTTTTTTTTGACCAGTGTATTTTCTTCACTGGCCTCAAATCTCAGCTCAAAACTCACTCCTCAGAGCCTAACTGTGATCACTGCTCTATTATTTGTGCCCCTGAAAGCCACTCTGTTCATGGTTTGCCTTCCTTGTGTATTTCATGTTTTTGGCTTATAACTGTTATTATGTCTTTTGCAGTCCCCCGGCAAGATTATAAACACCATTTTGTGTCTCCTATTATCTTTCACAGCAATATATTGTAGTGGTTAAGAGCCCAAGCTTTGGCATCAGAGATCTGAATTTAAGTACTTGTTCTGTCCTCTATGAGATAGGAGCTTTGGGGTAGTTTACGTAATATCTCTGGGCCTCAGTTTCCTCCTCTGAATAATGGGGTTAATAGTTCCAATTCAGTGGTTGTAATGAGTCTCAAATAAGATAATGTCTATAAAGTCTATAACTCAAAATGTGACAAATAATAAATGCTTAATAAATGCTAATGTGGCACTGTGATATAATAAGAAATGTATTTGCTCTCTGCCCCTGGGTCCTGGCACACAGTTACTAAAACCCTTGGGTTCTCTAATAGGATAAGTGTTTCTTTGCAAGCTAATGAGATGACTGATGGCTGGGGGCTCCTGGATAGCCTCAGGAGGGGGCTGGTTGCCAGGGAAACCAGCCTTCCGATGAGAGGTTTGGGACTTTCGGCTTCACCGCCCAAGCTCTAGGGAAGAGAGAGGGGCTAAAGGTTGCGTTGATCACCAGTGGTCAATGATTTAATCAATCATGTCTACGTAATGAGGCCTCCATAAAATTCCAAAAGGACAGGGTTCGGGAGCTTCCAGGTTGCTGAACACCTGAGGGTGCCTAGAGGTAGGGCACCCAGGGAGGGCATGGAAGCTCTGAACCTCTTTCAACCGGCCTTGCCATATGCATCTCTTCCATCTGGTTGTTCTGTGTGGCTCTTATAATGTCCTTTATAATAAACTGGCAAATGTTAAGTGTTTCCCTGAGTTCTACGAGCTACTCTAGCAAATGAATCAAACCCGAAGAGGAGGTTATTGATAGGAACTCCAATTTATAGCTGGTTGGTCAGAAGCACAGGTCACAACCTAGGGCTTGTGACTGGCATCTGAAGTGAGGGAGAGTCTTATGGGCCTGAGCCCTTAATCTGTGAAATCTGGTGCTCTCTCAGGTAGACAGCGTCATAATTGAGTTAATTTATGAAACATCCAGTTCGTGTCAGCTAGAAAATTGCTTGGTTGGTGTGTGGGGACCTCTCCACGATCACCACCAAACTCCTGGTATCAGGAGTATTCTGTGGTGAGTGACAGTAGAAAACACACTTTAGCTTTCCCCATCTTTGGTGGTCAGCTATGATTTTTATGTAGTCTTCTGGGTCTCCCATAGAACACAGCATACCTCAGGAAAGAGAAGCAGCAAACGGCATTTATTCGGTGACTACTTAATAAAAGGTGCTTTCTAAATATCATCTCATGAATCCCAGCTCCCCTACTTACTAGTAGCGTGACCTTGGCCAAGTCACCTAACTAATGTACCTCAGTTATCTCATCTGTAAAATACACATAATCATTATCCTTATAGGGCTGCGGTAATATAAAGATTAAATAAAGACAGGTAGACTGCTTAAAGCAGTTTCTGACACATAGAAACTGACCAATAATACCAGCTATTATTACTATTAAATCCTTACAACAATGTTGAGAGATGGATAAAAGAAACTTCATTTTATAGACGAGAAAAATAAGGCTATAAAAGTATAAGCAGGCTGGACACAATGGCTCCTACCTGCAATCTCAGCACTTTGGAAGGCCAAGACAGGTAGACTGCTTGAGTCCAGGAGTTCGAGACCAGCCTGGGCAAGATGGCAAAACCCAGATTCTACAAAAAATACGAAAATTAGCTGCGCATGGTGGTGGCATCTTAGTCCCAGCTACTTGGGGGGCTATGGTGGAAGGATCGCTTGAGCCCGAGAGAAAAAGTCTGCAGTGATCATGCCACTGTACAACAGCCTGGGCAATAGTTTGAGTGTCTCAAAAAAAAAAAAAAAAGTGTAAGCAACTTGACCAAGTTCGTCCAGTCAGTAATTGAACCAGATTTTCCTGTCTGAAAATCCATGCTCTCTACAAAATGTATTAACTAGAGGAAACATCCATTTCATTCTGGAGGGTTATTCCAGGGAAGCACTATAGTGATAAGTAGGCCCTCAGAGAACTAGACATCATGGGCAGGGATGAGAGTCAAGCAGGCCTGGGAAGAGTGGGTACAAGTGAGCTCAGTGAGATGCAGAAGTGTGGTCTGGTTTTGATGCCATGCAGAGGAACGTGGGCTTCATTATGAAGATTGCGTGTAGGCATTAGTGGACTTCAAGCAGGGGAGCGACATGTCAGTAATGTATTTGAGAAAAATAACTGTAACTATGAAATATTTGTGTGTGGGTGGGAGATAGGATAGCTTAAGCCTGAAGATGGATGAGGTGTCAGCACTCAGTAAGACAGAGTGAAAGCTGGACCCGGGCTATGGTGGTAGCAGCAGACATGGAGAGAATGAGAAAGAACTTGGGAACCAGAAACCAAACAAAGTTTATGATTAATTCCATGTGGGAAGTGTAACAGAGAGAGAGGAATTAGGACTAAATACAAATTTCCGGATTAGTGACTGGGTAGATGATGGAGTTATTTGCTGCTGAGAAAAGGAATGTAGGGAGAGGAGTGTGTTTCATGATGGGGATGGCAGGCAAGCAAACGATGCGTTCAAGTTTGGGCATGTTGAATGTGAGATGTCTGTGGGGCATGAAAGTGGAGACATCTCCTGCTAGTGAGATATTCAGGTTTATAGATCTGGAGGGAACTCTGGTCTGTCTGTGCAGATTGGGTTGAAATGCACATAAGCATTGGTTGAAGGAGTGAATGTGGCTGTGAGTGTCTAAATGGATTGGGAGGAAAGAGAAGAGAAAAGGATGAGAATGAAACTCTGGGGAACACCAAGATTTAAGGAGCCAGGAGGACAGGAATAAAGTAGAGGAGATGAAGGGCCGAAAGATTATGAAAGAAGAGAGTGTTTCAAGGAGGGAGTAAGCAACCTCATCAAATGCTACAGAGGTCACCTGCGATAGGGAAGAGCTATACAGGTGGCATCTGGCATTTGATGGTGATTGGGGACAGGTGCCAAGTTGCAATGTTTTGAGGAGTAGATGGAAGGTAACGAAAGGGAAACAAAGTAGACAGATTATTCTTCTTAAAAGATCTACTGGAGGAAGGAGAGAGGACAGTGGCTAGAGAGAGTTACAGGGTAGAAGACTTCCTCGTCATTTTTAAATCCTTTACAGCAGCTGGTACAATACTTGGCATTTTGTAGGAACAAAGTTAAACATTCTTGAATGGATGATTCCGTCATCTTGCCTAATCCTTTCACTTTATGTTGTTCCTTTTCTTCCCAATTTTCCTCCTCTTTTCTATCCCAACAGGAAATGCAGAGAGGCTGCAATTCGTTGTTCAAATACTAGGTGGAAGACATAGAGTTTGTTTCTTCTGCAGTGGCTAAACAGGTTGTATGTAGTAGGAACTTCACTATGCGTCTGAAGCGGAAAAGATAAGAAAGAAGTCAGGCCACAAGAAACATAGATATTACAGAGAAAGCATCGGTGTTGCATTCAGGTATTCTTTTGGTTGCGTTTTATTTCCAAATAAATATAGGTATATGGCAAAATCTTATTCAAGGAACAAAACAAACAAACAAACAAACAAACAAACAAACAAAAACAACTCCATGGGAGACTTACAAAAGAGATGGATGACATTGAGTGGGTTCAATGAAAATTTTGGTAGCATATATTCTCAGGAAATCTAAGGATATTAAAAGCCTATTTAAAGTAGTATCCTATTTGATCTTGATAACCAAAGATATTTCAAAGCATCAGGATTGGGTCTAATCACTTGTTAAATTAAGGTCACATATGGGATTTGCTTTTGACCAGACAGTTTCATGCTCCTGAATAAGAAAGCTCTAATAAAGTTTGATCTTTGGATGCCTATCATGTATTATCAAGCCTATCATTTTCTCCATCAAAGAAAATATAGTCAGAAGCCAGAAAATAAAGGAGTGGGGAGAGGGAGTGGGAAGGACAGAACAATCCAACAACCCTTGATTCATCTCTGCATCAGGTCAGACCATTCTCCACTATCTGTGCTCACACAGTAAGCAGACATAACTTTATTTCTTGCTTTTGCTTCCCATCATATTTTTAAACTTTCAATATCATTAAGGAACACCCTTTTTTCCTCCATGATAGCTAGTGTCACAGGTGCTTTTTTCCTCTTTTTATTATTTTTGGCAGCAGAGAGATTTTTTTTTCTCTCCCATTGACCTGTACCTGTTCCTAGCAAATTCATTGCTTCATGACAAGCGCCAACATAGTCATACGCAGATGCAATTTATCTTTGCACGCAGCTGGTCTGTGTGCATGTGTGTCTGTGTGAGCGCGTTCTTCTCTCCCATTGTTTGACTCCTTTTAACTCCACTCAGATCTCTCTAATCACAGTTTGGAATTCACCTGAATTTCCCTGCTGTGAGAGCTGAAAAAGCTGACATCAAGTTGCTAAGACCACAGCTCTGAAAAGGAAATAGCACATCTTTATTGGTGGAACACATTAAAAGATGTGAATGTGAGGTTTTTAAGTAAGATGCTCCATACGCATAACCTCTAGGTGCTTGACAGTGACATTGTCCCACATGTTGGCCATCTCCTCCATAATTAAAGAAAAGCTTTGAAAAAAGAATACAAGTGTTTGATTTTCACAGTAAAACACTATTCTGGGAATTCAGAGCCCACAGCTTGCTATACCCAATCCAAAGCACGGAAATTGTTCACACAAATCTTTTCATGAGGTTGAGGGAGACTTCAGCATTCCAGCTATATTCTGCTCTGAGGGAAACATTTAAATTTCTTATGATTTCTTATGTGTCCATTCACAAGGTTAGTTTTCTTTTTCTCTAAAAAAAAAGAAAGTTGCTATAGTAACAATCATCTATCACAGGGCCCCTACTTGAGTACTTACAAATGCTGCTCGTTAAACAAGCAGATCCTTGTGCCACATGGAAGGCCAGAGAGAAACATCAGTATATCAAGATTGTCAAAGATGAACTAAATGGTGAAAATAAAATATTTTTAAAAATGGAAATGGAAGCATCAATGGATGCTTCCATCGGATAAGGCACTCTATACATAACACAGCTATTTCTCTACCACAAGACCAACCAAACAATTTCATAGTGATCAGACTTGACAGGGCCTTGAAGAAAGCAATTAAGAGGAAATGGGCTTAGGCCATTCCCAAAGACAGTCTGATATCTGGTTTTTGCTCAAAACTCAGCAGCCATGGTGTGTGGCGTGAAGCATGACCTGCGGCAGTGTCCATCTCAAGAGCATGGCCTCGGGCATGCCGCTCAGAGGCCCTGGACTGAAAGCAGGGCTCAGCCCAAGAACCTGTGTACATCCACTTCCTTTTCCTGGGGATAGCTGGACTAAAATGCCTGAGCCACTGGGTACGCTTCTTGACTTACACAAAAGTCACCAGGAGTATTTGTGTGAAGATCATTACAGTCTATGAAGTACTAACGGGATATAAAAAGCCATCACAGAACCAGAAGGAGACCATTCTTCCCTACCCCTCTAATTCTACTTCCTAGGCAGGAGGATAGGCCTCTGACCTCCCACTTTTGCCCCAACTTCACCTTCTGTGATCATGTGTCTGATATCTACGCATTAGCCATCCCTTTCTTCCATAAGCCTATTAGTTTGAAAGAATAACTGATAATACATTCCTAAGGCTTGATTGACTCATTACTTTTTGTGATATAAGGAACATAGGTGGCTTAATTGAAAGTGTTTTCAGAAAGAAACAGAAAAAGAGAGGCAAGAAAGAAAGTGTGAGGGCCACTTGGTCAACTGTTGAGAAGAAACACTGGGGTTTCCCTCTCTGGTTGTGGGCTAAGCCAAAGTTCACCCTCTGCACTGTGGGCTCTCTCTGCATTTGAGTCATGGAAAATCAGTGAGCAAAAAGGCAACAATGCAGAAATATGTTTGGCTTCATCTTTTATGAACAATCTGAATTCAGTTTGCATTTTGCAGGGCAAAAACAAGGATAGTTTTTCTAGGAGATAGATGGGAAGGAGGAAGACGAGGAGGAAAATAGAACCCAATAGAGAAGTCTTTAAAAGACAACAACACCAACAAAAAACTTTGTAGCTTTCTTTTTCTTAGCGACAAGCTAGGGCTACTCACATTTAATCATGCTGTTCAAAAGGAAGCATATTGTGCCAAAATTTCTATGAGGAGAATTTCACTGCCCTGCATTGTTTTATTTCAGACTGCTCTTTACTTTGAGTCTGTATTTTCAAATTCTTTCTTTGAATATTTATGCCCTTAGGCAGACATATTAACTCATTTTACATTGAGAATCTCATTATATCAAGTAAAAATCCTAAGCCTGATAAAATGATTTACCCCCTCAATTTAACTTTTATTTTAGTCTCCCACCAGCTTCCCTGAAGTAGATTTGCTGCCAAGCTATAATACTATTTTAGACTGAGTCATCCAAGCACACTGAACAGCTTTTACTCTGCTTCTAATGTTTCTCCATCCCTGTTGTTTGGAAAAAAAAAAAAAAAAAAAAAGAAAGGAACGTGTTTTTCTATGGGTTTGCATTTGAAATGGTTACGAATGATGAAGAAAGAAAAATAGGAGGCTTTAATCCAGGGTGTTTGGCCCCTAGGGAACATAGACTACTCTCTCCCCCATCTCTTAACTCCCTAAAGGGGGCATGTAGCGCTATACATTTTTAAGCTCTACTGAGGCCTTGAAACCACTGAAAGCATATGAAGGCGGTTGTATAAGTTTAAGTACACAATGCTTCATTTATTCATGGAGATAATTTGAAGTCATTCATAGAGTGTGTGGTTGAAAACACCTACTGGAAAAATTAAAAATAAAAATAAAAATAAAACATTTGATGAAGCCCTGATCTAGGAAATTGACATACCATCTCCAGAGTTGGAGAATTTGAAAGAAAAAAAAAAAAAAAATCAGGGAAACAAGCCTAGGTTTTTTAAACATTTAATTCAATTACTTTTAATTCGTTAAATTTTTTTCAGAGACAGAGTCTTGCTACATTGCCCAGGCTGGTCTTGAACTCCTGGCCTCAAGTGATCCCCCTGCCTTGGCCTCCCAAAGTGCTGGGATTACAGGCATGAGCCACCATGCCAGACCCCAGGAATCATGTCTTCTGAGGGAAATCCTGATCTTTCCTTGATAGTTCAGACTTTGCTATGGGCAAAAATATTCCAGACTGAGAAATGTACCAAAAGTCTTGGTGAGAAATCAGTGTAGAGGTACCAGATTTCAGTTTCTATCACCTAATTTCATTGTTTGATCCTAATCTCCTCAACTCTTGTTCCTTCTCACTTCATCTTCCCTCCCCACTCAGCACCTCAGTTTCAAATGAATTCATGCAAATTCACCTCACCTATCTCCGCTTTTGCAAGTCCCACTTTACAGCCTCTGGCTTCTGTAGCTTGTGATCTCACATACTCACACCCTCCCTAGACTCTTAATGATTTCTATTGTTGGCTGTGCTAATGGGAAAGCCCAAAATATTTTTGGAAATAAAGAAGTAGCATCTGAAGTTTCACCAGAGAGGCTCTCACCATGAAAGGGAATTGTGAACACTGAAAAGTGTTGCTGGCCTCCCTCCTTTCTGAACTCCTTGAGAACTGTTTAAATGGCAGATTTGAGCACCCCACATAGGTGTCTTTGTCAGTAGAAAAGGCTCAGGCCCCATCTGCTGAGCTACCATGGCAAGGATTAAGTATACCTGGAATGTGGAACAGAGCCAAGAACTCTGATCCCAATAGGCAAAGAAATAAACAGGAGTAGGGAGGGTGGAGAGGGAAGAGGTGAGCTGGCTGAGATCAAAAAGCGTGTTGTCAGGATCTCTAGTGAGGCAGAGACAGCCGGTATGGAGCTTGGTTAGAAACTGAGTTGTCAGAGGTAAGTTTCTGCTGAGGTTCTTCAGGAGAGGACACGAAAGTTCATGGGCTGGCATAGGTGACAGATGGAAATTGCATACAAAGATACAAGGTAGTGAGGTTTAAGGGGTACATATTAAATGTTTGGTGCTGTGAGGTAGATTATTAGTCTTTTTTTCTTTTCTTTTTTTTTTTTTTTCTGTAAAAGATAGGGTCTTGCTCTGTGCCCAGGCTGGAATACAGTAACTTGATCATAGCTCACTGTAACATCAAACTCCTGTGCTCAAGAGATCCTCCTGTTTTAGCCTACCAAGTAGCTGGGAATACAGGTGTGTACCATCATGCTTGGCTAATTTTCTTTTTTTTGGTAGAGATGGGGGGTCTTTGTAGGTTGCCCAGGTTGGTCTGGAACTCTTGGTCTCAAGCAATCCTCTTGCCTCAGCCAAAGCACTGGGATTACAGACATGTAATCTGCCACCACACCTGGAGGATTTTTTAATTTTAAACCTCATTCATACTCCAAGTAGTCCTGGCTCAGAAATTAAATTAATTCAACTGACCAATATGTGTCTCACCTGTTACCTCCTGTAGGGTCTGATCAGTACAAGCGTTCGACAAATATTGAATACCTATGTGTTGGGCTCTGTCATACAGGTAGGTGTTCAAGGAGTCACTGGAGTCCAATGGGAAAGACCGACAATCAATGAATAAACATAAAATGTCAGGAAGTGATGAATGCTCTGGAGAAACATAAAGCAGAGTAAGGGAAGGGAGGGTGTTCTGTTTTATGGGATGGTCGGTAATAGCGGAGTAGACACCTGCATCACAGGAGGCAGCTACAAGCATTCCGGGTCCCAGGATCTCAACTTGAGGCACTGAGAGGTGGAATGGACCAAGTGTTCTGATGCCATCTTAGTGTCTGTTCAGGCAATGTTTTAATAGGTCTGTAAAGAAACTGGCTTTGATGAATCTCAAGAGCTATCTCAGCACACTTACGAAAATCAGACTCTGGGGCTGAGAGGGTCTCCCCAAGGCTAGTAAACTTTTCTTCCCCCTACCCTGACAAGTCTGAGGCCAGGAAGCTAGGTATCCACTGGGATTCTAATGTAGCAACACAGACAGCAGAAGGGCATTAAGCTCCTGTAAATAACATATGTTTTCTTAGTTGGAGGCAGGGCAATGCTTTTTGGTTTCCCTTTATACTGCTATAAGCGTGAATAATGCACTTCTGCTTGAAATTCTACATGCTTTTTATTCCTCGTCAGACTCTAACTGCACACTAACATTTGCATATGTCCCTTCTCACTGGGTGGGTTCTTAAATGGACTCAAGGTACTCTATGCTTCACTCTCTGGGGATGACAGACAACAGATGACAAAGATAACACTCAGATATTCCAACCCAACCTACAGAAGGGCCATATTATAACACTGAAGATTTGGATTCTCTTGGCCCCCTATATTGCAGTGGGACCCAAACAGAGTCAGCCTGTAGCACAATGTACCTTTTCTGTGTTCTACTCTGGTCTGACAACATGGCAAGTAGGAGGTCCTGGCTTGTGTGTGTAATTTAGAGACAGGTTTTGTACTTAACTGCTAAGCTTTCTGGTGTTCAGCCACTGGGACATATGGAGCTGAACTCTCAGAATCTCTGCAGGATTGGGAGGAAGAAGGTGGAAAAACAAATCAGGTTTCCAAAGTGCTTCTACTAAACAATTGGATTCCTTTAGCTTGAATGTGTTCCCCTCAGTGGAATATGTGCTGATTCATATGTATGGTGAAGAGAGTGAGGATTTCAATTTTTAGTTTATCAAGAGAATCACTCAATAATGGATATATTGAGTATCTACTAAGGGCAAAGTACTATAGTAGCCTGTAAGAGAAACACATAGAAATAAAATACATAGCACATGAGGATGACAATGAAACAAAAGCTAAGTAGCGTTTTCTAAAGAACAAAGGCAAAGATATCAGCAAGAACTTAATGATTACTAATAATAAATGATGAATTGACAGCCATTAATACAGGTATCTGAGTGAACTATCTCCAGAAGGTAAATCCCAATAGTTTTCTTTGTGAGATTAAACAGTGACAATTTAAGATAGATAAAATTTAGATAGGCAGAGATGTAAGGATAGGGCATCCCAAGGGAAGTGAATATACAGCAAATGTGGGTAGAAAGGAAATGAAAAAAAAAAAAAAAAAGGAAGTCAATAAGATATGGGCACAACACTAGCCTTGCAAATTTCCATAATTGGATTACCTTCACAAAGCAACATGGCCCCGGACTCCTTGATATACCCAGTATCTGTCATGCTGCAAAGCTCTTTTTTTTAAAAATTTTTTTATTTTTTGAGACAGGGTCTCACTCTGTTGCCTAGGCTGGAGTACAGTGGCGTGATCACAGCTCACTACAGCCTCAACCTCCTGGGTTTGAAAGATCCTTCCATCTCAGCCCCCTGAAGAGCTGAGATTACAGGCACATGTCACCACACTCAGCTATTTTTTTTTTTTTTTGTATTTTTTGTTGAGACAAGGTTTTGCCACATTGCCCAAGCTGATCTCAAACTCCTGAGCTCAAGGGATCTACCTTCCTTGGTCTCCCAAAGTGCTGGGATTACAGACATGAGCCACCATGCCCAGCACAAAGCTCTTGTGCTGAGAAAAGTACTGCAGCAAGAATGAAATATGCAAATAAGCAATCATTAACAACTACCCTTTCACTACCTTGACAATATATAATCTTGCACTTAGATTGGACCAGAAGATTCTTAGAACAAAAATGGCCTATAATCTGCTGAAAGCTCATCACACCTCAGTACTTAAAAATTGTACTTAACCAAGACAATCAGAGTTATAATAAGAAGGCTGGAAACGGCCTAAAAAATAATTTGGTCTAGGGCTCTGCCTTTTACCAGGTGACTCCAAACTATCCCAGAAAGACTTCTCTTCTTTATGTATGTACAGATCAAAGACTTCCAAAACCACCCTCATTTTGTAAGAAATAATTGTGATGATTAAGAATCTGTCATTCTGTTGAATTCACCCAACATCTGTGAAACCTATAATTGTAAGACACTGGGCTTGGGTCATGGCAGATGCAAAGTTGACTTATATTTGATTCCTGTGTTCAGGAAGTACATCATCTGGTAGAGGAAGCAAACATGTAAACAAATAACTATAAATTAAGGCAGTGAGTGATAGGGACTCTAGGAGAGCATGCTAAACTACAAGCTACTTGAGGAAAAGACTGTCTTTTTCATCTGCAAATTCCCAAATGCAATGCCCAGCGATATGGTTTGGCTCTGTGTCCCCAACCAAATCTCATCTCAAATTGTAATCCCCACAGTGATTGAATCATGGGGGCAGTTTCCCCATGCTTTTTCTCGATACTGAATGAGTTATCAGGTTTAAAAGTGAAACTCCTCCCTTCGCTTTCTTTCTCCTACTGCCATGCAAGACATGCCTTGCTTCCATTCATGCCTTCTGCCATGATTGTAAATTTCTTGAGGCTTCCTCAGCCATGTGGAACTGTCAGTCAATTAAACCTCTTTCCTTTCTAAACTACCCAGTCTCAGGTATGGGTTTATAGCAGTGTGGAAATGGACTAACACACTCATCATACAGTAATTTCTCAATAAATGTTTGTTGAACTAAGAAAGACACGCAAAGGGCTAAAAGAAAACAATATGGAGAGATGGATCCACAATAATCAAGTTAGAAACAATCTTCTGGTTCTTATTTAGGTCTTGAAGGGAGGAAAAGGAACAGAATAAGTCAAGAAATGATGCAAGAAAATCTCCTGCCTCTTGCTTGGTCTGTAGTAGACATGAGTATGTCTGATGAACAGCCTTGCCATAATATTTCTACACAATCAAAGACAAAAACAATACTTCTTTTTTTTCCTCTAGGCTAAACACAACCTCCTGCTTTAACCTTTCCTCTTAGTACCTTTTTCCTATTGTTTCATTACATGCTTCTTGTTTTACTCTGAACCCTCTGTCTCTCCATACTAAAAGAATGATAAAACTCCTTCTATGTCTACTTACTCTTACAATTTGTAAAAACATTTTTATGTCCATTACTGTATTTGATTCTCATAATAACCCTGTGAGGTGGGTCAGGAAAGTCACAGGATCCCTATTATAATGAGAAAGAAAGACAGTATTATGGTAGGCAGGATAACAGCCCCTCCAAAGACATTCATGCCTTAATCCCTGGGACCTGTGCATATGTGACCTTACATGGCAAAAGAGACTGTGTTCTAAAGTTTAGTTAAGGATCTTAAGATGAGGTGTTTACCCTGGATTATCCAGGTGAATGCCATGTAATCACAAGGGTCCTTACAAGGAAGGGGGCAGGAGAGCCAATGAGATTTGAAGATGCTACACTGGCTTTGAAGATGGAACGGAGCCATGAACCAAGGCATGCAGGCAGCCTTTCAAAGCTGAAACAGACCAGGGAACAGGTTGTCCCCTAGAGCCTCCAGAAAGAAGGCAGCTCTGCCAACACTGATTTTAGCCTAGTGAGGTCCATTTCAATTTCTGACCCCTTAAAGTGTAATGTGATGTATTTATGTTATTTTAAGCAACTCAATTTATGGTAATTTGTTATAGCAACAATAGGAAACTAATAGAGTCACAGTTTAATGACTCGCTGAAATTCTCACATAACCTACAGTTACCAGAGCTGGGTCTAGAACTCCTATAAGCCTGGCTCTATTTACCACTTGGCTGTCTCTCTTAGAGCTACCATATTTCCTTTAATTAACTATTCCTTCCCCACACACCCTCTTTTCTATGACAGTGCCTCGTTTCTTTCTTTCAAATCACTTATCACGATTTGTAATAATTTTATTTATTTAAATATTAGCTGTAGCTCTCCTCCTACCAGAATGCAAGTTCGAGGAGAGGGCACAGGCCTTAAATTTGCTCACCATTAAGTCCCTAATGTCTACAATAGTAGCCTGACAAATACATATTTGTGAGAAGATTCAGATTCTTAAGGTATGAGGATGCAACAGCTGGGTAGAGGCAGAGAGGCTGCCATGGTGGTCCAAGGTCCACTGCAGATCTGAAGGACCAGGAGTAATCTGTATGCACTTGCTTCTTTGGAAAGTTGAGAGGGAAACTGTGTGATCAATTGCTGTCCCTGATGACCCCAACAGAGGTCCTTTCCACGTGCTCAGATATGAAGCCAGAAGCCCAGATCCTGATAGATCACACCATGGTGACACTTTACTCCTCCATCCTCTTTGTTAGTAAGTCTATCTCCCAGCCCCTTAAGCACTTTGTTTCCACTCTGCATCTAATTGCTTTTGGATAATTATATCATTAACTCTTTGTAATGAACAATAAAAAATAAATCACATCTGTGGAGGGCAGTGGACCAAGATGCCAGGGTAAGTAAATTGTCAGTTATTTTCCCTTTCTTTTTCCTCATTCCCCTCCTCTAACCTTCCAAATTAGAATATCAGCCAAGTGGGGACCAAGAATTGTATTTTTAAAAGAGTCCCTGGATGATGATGACAATCAGTGAGGTTTGGAAACCACTGACCTAGAGGATGAGGATCCTCAGAGACTAAAGGACAAACTGAAGAATGAAGTTAAATTACAAAGATCTCCATGTTTACTTATTTCGTGCCTCCAAATTGCTCAAGGGATAGTGTCTTGATCTTCAGTAATTCTAGGGCAAATGCTGTGATTTTGAACTTACAAGATGGGAAAATGGTGCAACAGTCCCCTGGGAGGTAGCCAGATTCATAACTAATGAAGAAGTAGTAATCTGAAGCAGCCAGAGTCAGGAGGGAGTGAAGGATAGTTTGGATGCTACTCCAGGTCACAGGCTCATTTCTGAGAGAGAAAGGTTCCTAGACCGCCTGCTCTGCACCAGCCTTGAAGAGAATCCAAACCCTCTCTTTGGCGCTGGGAGATCTTGGCTTCTCAGAGTCTCTGACTCCACCCCAGTGGTCTCAGATCTTGGTCAGAAATAAGCAGACTCCCAGGGATATTCATTACAGTATATTTCCACTGATATATAGATGTTCAATATTTGTTCAATCATAGCTTGAACTGGCTGCTATGGGGGAAGCCATTAACACAAGGAGACATGATTCCCCAGTAACAGGAAGGAAAGATTGGATTTGTCCAGTGGATACTATTAGCAGATGGCAAAAAGCATTTAACAGACATGCACTTTGGTGCATTTTCAATAAACCCTCAATAAACATGCTTCAAAGAAGCACCATATTATTTTTGCCTTGCTTCAAATTTAAATTTCAGCTTCTCAAAGTATTCCTTATTAATCATAATTAACTCATTCAGCATTAATATAAAACTGTTTTGATTAATGGGCTAGTGCCCTGGCATCCTTCAGGTCACCACAGTGAGCCATTTCTTTTTGTCAACATATAGAAAAAAAAACAGAGAAGACCAGAAAGGCAGAAATAGGAAAGCAACACCCTTAATTTTGTGTCCATTCCATCTTCCCGTCTCCTGTGACTTTTTTTTTTTTTTTTTGAGATGGAGTCTCACTCTGTCGCCCAGGCTGGAGTGCAGTGGGGTGATCTCGGCTCTCTACAAGCTCCGCTTCCTGGGTTCACGCCATTCTCCTGCCCCAGCCTCCCAAGTAGCTGGAACTACAGGCACCCGCCACCACGCCTGGTTAATTTTTTGTATTTTTAGTAGACACAGGGTCTCACCATATTAGACAGGATGGTCTCGATTTCCTGACCTCGTGATCTGCCCGCCTCGGCCTCCCAAAGTGCTAGGATTACAGGCATGAGCCACCGTGCCCAGCCTCCATCTGCTATGATTTTAACTGGCCTGAGAACTGACCTGTATGTGTTAACTACTGCCCTGGGGCTACAGCACAGAAAAGCTCACAATTCTCCAGACATGTAGATACAGCTACGCCTTGGCCTCCTGACTTGCAGATAATCTCTCTGAATTTCTAAAACCTAATTCTCTACTAAAGGGGTGGAAAACCTGCAGATTTTTTTTCCCCGCTAGGGTGATTCCCCAAACTCTTCTCTCTCCCCTGGAGCTGCAGAAATTCCTTCAGCCTACTTAAGTGTCCTACTATATATGCGTTCTGTGGAGCAGTCATAAAGAAAGGGAAAGAAAGTCAGACAAAGAAGGGAGTTGCATAAGAAATGGACGTAGGACAAATGCAAATCTTTTAGGCTGTTTGTGTGTGTGTGTGCACGTGCGCGTGCATGTGTGAGTATGAGATTTTTTTTCTCCATAGAAAATATAAGCAATTCAGTCATAAGAAATTCTATCTCCAAGGCTGCAGTAAACCATCACACCTGTACGCTTTTATTTTTCACAGAGGACCCTGTAAAATCTAAGGCAGCAAATCAGAATTCTGTGTGGTTTAGAGGGAATGCAACCACAGATTCCAGCCAAGAGGGAAAAGCTCAATTATACCATTCTTTACGTGCCCAGTCTCGTACTCAGAAAGCCCTATGTAAGTGAAATGTGATCCACGATCATGGCCAGGGCAGAGGAAATAGAAGCTGCAAGCCCCTGCATTATGCATAGCGAATATCCTTTAAGGTGTTGGTGCTGGAACTGCAGGTCTAATACCCACTTGCCTGATGGGCATGATGAGCAAGGATTTCTGAGTGATGTTATTCCCTTTCAGGGACTGTAGTTGACTCATGGCCTGGCTGAATCCATCTATTCAAAACCATTCAATGCTGAGAGTCCAGCCTTCTACTCTTGGATACTTTTGTGCACAGGACAATCAAGGAGGGAGATGTAAGATGATGAGATGCCCATGTCTGTGTCTCTCACAATCTCTTACTGCCCCCGCTGCTGGAAGCGCTCTTCTTTCAATCCCCATCCTTCCACACCATTGACTGCAGTCATAGCCAGCTCCTAAGCAGCCCTGTAAAGGCAGGAACCACTAGATCTCCAAGAAAAGGTCATCATAATACACCTGAGCAAGGTGGGCTTGAGAGACATTTACAGTCTTTTTTTCACACATCTGCCTGCTTCTGCACATGACTGAGCGCCTCCAGGTCAGGGAGCTCATCTGGGTGTTCACGGAGTCCTCCGCACCCCATCCAGAGACTTGCACCTAGTAAGAGCTCAGCAATGCTTGTGGAATAAAGAGGCGGGCAATTTACCATTTGCCTTTGGTGTGTTTAGTAGCCCACACGTGTCTAGCTTTGTGGGCACTTGCAGTGCCCCCAACTAGGCTAGAGTGCTTTCGTCCTGTACAGAGAAGTCTGAATTCAGATATGATGACATTTTTAGAGCCCGCTTTTATAGTAAGGTTGTACCAGTTATTCAGAGTTTCCTCTGGAATCACCAAGTGGTGGGGTGGGAAACAAGGGTAGTAGCAGTCACTGTAGCCTTTATAAATAAGAGACTTCTGTAAGCTGAGGAACAGTGTGCACAGATGGGGAAGGGAGGGAGGATGACATGGGCTTCACAAAGAGAAATTAAGAGTAACCCGGCCAGCGTGGTGGCTCACGCCTGTAATCCCAGGACTTTGGGAGGCCGAGGCAGGTGGATCACCTGAGGTCAGGAGCTTGAGACTAACCCGACTAACATGGTGAAACCCCATCTCTACTAATACTACAAAAATTAGCTGGGTATGGTGGCACGTGCCTGTAATCCCAGCTACTCGGGAGGTTGTAGTAGGAGAATCTCTTGACCCCGGGATGCGGAGGTTGCAGTGAGTAGAGATCAGGCCACTGTACTCCAGCCTGGGCAACAAGCAACGAGCAAAACTCCATCTCAAAAACAAAAACAAAAAGAGTAAACCCAGGAGGTGTCATGATTTAGAAATGGCAATTCTGTGGGCCACTGATTCCTTCATTATCTCCTCAAGGTTCTGTTCCTACCAATGTTCAAGAAGGCATTTGTCTTCCCTCCCTCTCTTCCACATACAGCGTTACTCTGTGTTGGAAGTGGGAGATAGGCAAGAATAAGACCTGTCTCTGCCTTTGAGCACTCACGGCTAGGTGGGAAGGAGTGGTGTGTCAGCCAGTAATTATGATACAGGATGCTCTCTGGTTTGATTCCAATGTGCTATGGTAGGAGAACCATCTAAGAAGGAGAATAGAAAGAGAGTCTGATCCTGGCTTTACTACTATTTTTTAACAAGTCAACCCCAATTTTCTCATGCGTAAGATGTAAATCATAACACTTATTTTACCTAACAAAGATGATCGAGTTGTTTTAAATATTTATTGAGTTAATCCATTGCACACTCAAAGGATAAAGTTCTATAAATACCAGGCCTTCTTCTCCTTATCATCATCATCACCACCATTATTAAGATTTTGTCTATTTAAACACGCACGTGTGTGTGTGTGTGAGAGAGAAGCAGAGAGAGAGAGACAGACTGCACATGAATGGATGTGCATACACCTAGTGAAAGGGTATGAGAGGAGGGAAGAAGGACCACAGATCAGGAAAATACTTAAAAGGGTCCATGTAGAACCAGGAATCAAATGCAAAACCTACCATGATTTGCAAAAAGAAGCTGCTTATGTATTATGCTCAGATGCAGCTTTCTCAAGATATTCTCAATCCTGGGTTCTTTGACTTCTGTTTCCTCCTGTGTCATCCACTGGTAAGAATGAGTGATGGCCGCATTTATTGACACCTGTCTCCTAAATTGGGCCTTTTGTTACATATCACATGAGACTCATTTTATTATTTTATTATTACCTTTTTATAAAGCATTATCTGCGTGTGGCCATTAAGCCACCAGTTTGGAAGAAAAGACATTGCTGGCTTTTCCTAAGGGAGTTCATGAGTTGCCCTTGAATGACCTGAGAAGCTTATTATTTATACAGATTCTTAGGGGTAGAGGCAGAGAAGCAAATAAACAGAGAGGGGAAGAGACAGACCCTGGACAAAGACTGTGGTTATTCAAGCAGAAGCACTTTGCTTTGCTCAGGGTGACCTTTAGGCTGTGAGGTCCCTGAGCCACACTGTGCAGAGATGCTGCAAAAATACTCTTCCCATCTCCAAGTCTCAGCATCCTGGGACTTGTTAGGGGAAGGTGCAGGAGAGGCATGAGGTGACATCTGTAACACAAATGGGTGGCTACTGCTGGAAGGTTCTGACCCCCACTAGACCAATGTCAGTTTTACAAAAGAGGATCCTGACATCTGTGTAGCCAGTCCCTCCAGGGTCTGGGCAAGTGGACAGGGGAGAAGCAGGTTCTGCAGTGTGTGTGCTGGGTTGGCACACATATTACGAAATCCTAAATGTGTCAGTGCCGTCTGCCTGTTCTCTGCTCTCTGTGCCATGAGCGGCTCATGTTATTTATGACCCAAGCAGCCCTTGACATGTTACTAATGGTGAAGTGAAAGGCAATGAGTAAAGGTCCTCTAGTGAGAGAAGCCTAAAATAAGGCTCTTAATCATCTCCTCTTCCCTTTCCTTGTCATAATCCAGAAAGACTTTTTTTTTTTGTACGTTAGACTTAGCAATAATACAAATCTGGCCGTGAGGCTGATGTAGAAAGTTCGGGATCAAAGAGTTCTTTATGGGACATTTACCTGCTGAGAAGCAAAGGGCATAGATTCTGGTTGTAATTGTGTCAGTGGGCAGCATAAGAGTGGGAAAGAGGCCCACAGTGGTCCCTGGCCTACAGAAACCCCTAATTCACATTCAGAACAAGAACTAAAACTTCAGGTGGAGCCTTTCCTGGGACACCAGGAAAAAGCTTTCCCTCTGATACGGTCCTAATACTTTTGTGACATGCTGACTTATAAGCCCTACTATGTAGTCAGCATCTGTGATGTGCAAGGTGTTATGCTAGGAGATCTGAGAGGATATAGGACATTGTCACTGGTCTTCTGGAACTCAGAGTGTTGAAAAGATAAACTATAAAAACAGGAATGTAAGATTTTCTGAAGGAAAATGACAGCAGTAAAAACAACAGCAGAGAGGCCCGGCTTAGTGGCTCACTCCTGTCATTCCAGCACTTTGGGAGGCTGAGGCAGGTGGATGACCTGAGGTCAGGAGTTCCAGACAAGCCTTACCAATATGGTGAAACCCTGTCTCTACTAAAAGTACAAAAATTAGCCAGGCGTAGTAGCATGCACTTGGTCCCAGCTACTTGGGAGGCTGAGACAGGAGAATCATTTGAACCCAGGAGGCGGAGGTTGCAATGAGCTGAGATCGCGCCACTGTACTCCAGCTTGGGCAACAGAGCGAGACTTCATCTCAAGAAACAAAAAAATAGAATAGTAGAGAAAGCAAGTACTGTATCGGGATTCTGATGGGCGAGATGTTATTTTCGACTGAAAATTAAAGAAGGCTTCAGGCAGCACATTGTGCTCGAATCGGATCTTGGAGACTGGAAAGCACTTTGAAAGTTCAGAGGAAGACAACTATTGCAAATTGGCTGAAAAACAATATAAATCCAATTATGTATTCATTGAGTCATTCAACAAATATCATTGCGCAGTTCTCATGTGCTGGGTACTGTGCTAGGCCCTGAGGATATAGAGGTGAACAACACAAAAAAACATGGACAACTAAGCGTGATGACAGCGCATGTGGTATGGACATGTTGGGGGCAGATGGCAGGTATGAGAAAAAGGCTTGAGCAGTATGGCCAGTGCAGTCATCTCAGGTGCAGTTTCTACAGACTGCCATAGAACACAGTCTCATCACTTTTTGACCCAGTGTTGGTATTTCCATCTGCAAATTAGGGAAACCACTGCTTCTTGAAACCATTTGTAAAGCTCAGCTTGAAAGATGCAGAGCATTGATGGGCAAAATTACCTGAGCAGTTACATGTGGTTTCTCTTTATCTGTTTCAAGTGGATGGGTGATTTGTTGAACAGTGTACAACGAAATCATGCTAACAGGTTGGCCAATATGTTAAGATCATAGCTCTCCCTGAATAGTGCCATTTCAATTATTGCTTGGTTAAAAGAAAGTCTTTTCTCTGGATTGAATGGTCCACTATTGTTAGATTACTTATTAAAAAAGACTGATAGGCTGAGGCTGTTTTCACTTAGGATCTGTATGACATGTTCATAACTGAAATGGAGAGTTGCCATAGTTACCTGTGTGAGCTGTTAAACAGAGCACAATCTCCACTAAAATCTCTCCATCGAGGTCAACGAGACATTCTCCATCAGCGCCAAATAATTTGCTGGCTAATGGAAGTTAATGAAATTATTAAAAGAGTAGAAGAAATTGAAAATAAAGTTAATAGGGATATATTTTATATTTAAATAGTTTTAGTGACCAGCCATTTCTATGGGGTTCTAACCAGCTGGAAATTTTGGAGTATAACTAGACATCTGGAGAGAAGTTTAGAGTAAAAACACATTTGGATTTTGGCACAGATTTCTGCCTTCGAATCCAGCCCATCATTAACAGCTTCTGTACAGTATTGTTCTTTCTCCAGGGGCAATAAAAATGAAGCAAACCTTTGTTCAACCTAAACTTCCTTTCTTGGTCAGCTGTTCCTGCTGACTTCCCATCCTAGTGGCCCTACTGTTTCCATTGGAAACGTCAGAATGGAGAGGACCATAGACTGCTTGCTTTAGAAGTGGCATGTTCAAATCCAGTAATGAGAGAAGAAAATAGACACTGTTTATGAAATAATCACTAGCTTAGTGATTCTCAAACCTTAGTGTGTATACAAGTCACCTGGGGATCTTGTTATCCTGTAGATTCTGATTCAGCAGGTACAGGGTGGGGACTGGGTGTCTGGTTCTAAAAAGCTCCTAGGTGCTATCAATACTGCTAATCCAGCTGGGTGCAGTGGCTCACGACTATAATCCCAGCACTTTGGGAGGCCGAGGCGGGTGGATAACCTGAGGTCAGGAGTTTGAGATCAGCCTGACAAATAGGGTGAAACCCCGTCTCTACTAAAAATACAAAAATTAGCCGGGTGTGGTGACTCACGCCTGTAGTCCCAGCTACTTGGAAGGCTGAGACAAGAGAATTACTTGAACCCAGAAGGCGGAGGTTACAGTGAACCGAGATCGTGCCACTGCACTCTAGCCTGGGTAACAGACAGTGGGAGGCTCAGTCTCAGGGAAAAAAGAAATACTCCTAGTTCACAC
The DNA here is from genome assembly GCF_003255815.1 of Theropithecus gelada. Lineage (NCBI taxonomy): Eukaryota > Metazoa > Chordata > Mammalia > Primates > Cercopithecidae > Theropithecus > Theropithecus gelada. Next base: position 88,044,424 of record NC_037682.1, read on the forward strand.
ACCAAATCTTGAGAAGGAAGGCCTTTGTTTGTTTCATCATTTGCTTATTGGAGTCATCATATACATATCAACCTTAAAGTGCTGCTACACCATCTTCTTGCTTGACACACATGTGATCTGTCCCACTGACACAGGTGTTAGAGTTTGCTGACACTAAGATATTACACAGCTACCTATTTATCAGGTTTACATGGCATGGTGCTCCTAGGGCTCTCCAATACCTTTTGTGGGATTGTGCTCTCAATTTACAATTACCACTCTTAATAAACACGTAAATAACTCAATAAACAAGTACACATGGAAACAGTTCAACTGTAGAGTTAGTGACATGTTCCATCACAGGGCAAAATGGCATTTATGTGATCTTTACTCTTTAGCAATGAATGAAGCATAAATCAAATGTAAATCTGTCAACTCAAGGCAAACCAGAATTCCACTGGCAGGTGGCATTGACAAAAAAAGTATAGAGTATGTATGAAGTCCAAAATTGTTATTTATATAAAACATGGAGTCTCAGTATGGCTCAGGCTGAAATTTTACAGTATAGTCTATTTTTGAGGATAATCCATTGTTAGGCATTTTGTGTGCGTGTATCTGGGGGTTGGAGGTATTCTATACATTAGCCAGATTAGTCATCTACATGGCACAAATCTACTGGACAGTATCTAATTCAAGATTTAGCGGCCGGGCGCGGTGGCTCAAGCCTGTAATCCCAGCACTTTGGGAGGCCGAGATGGGCGGATCACGAGGTCAGGAGATCGAGACCATCCTGGCTAACACGGTGAAACCCTGTCTCTACTAAGAAATACAAAAAATAGCCGGGCGAGGTGGCAGCGCCTGTAGTCCCAGCTACTCGGGAGGCTGAGGCCGGAGAATGGCGTGAAGCCGGGAGGCGGAGCTTGCAGTGAGCTGAGATCCGGCCACTGCACTCCAGCCTGGGCGACAGCGCCAGACTCCGTCTCAAAAAAAAAAATAAAAAAAAAAAAAAAAAAAAAAAAAAAAGATTTAGCAATAATTGTACGTGGGAAAAAGGTGCTCAGGGCAGCCGCTATGTTCAACTTAGAGATTTGCATTATTCGATACCAATCTGCAAAACAGACACCCCCTACCTTCAACATACACACACTGAATTGGTCAGATTCTCACTTTTTCTTTTTTTTCAAAAGGATGTTCTAAAAATAAGTAAAGAAGAGGTCTCTTCATTCTAGACCAGTGGTTCACCTGGTGGACTTTTTAAAACACAGATTGCTGGGCTCTAGCCCTAGAGTTTCAGGTCTGAGGTGGGCCTAAGAATTTGGGTTTCTAACAAGTTTCCATGTGATGCTGATGCTGCTCATCCAAGAACTACACTTTACAAACCACTGTTCTAGATCATTGCTTTACACCCTTGGCTGCATGCTAGAATCATCTGGGAGAACTTTTGAAAATACCAACACCTGTGCTGAATCCAGGTAAACTAAATCCAAATAGGGGGAGGGGTGGGTAGTGGGACACAACTATTGGTAATTTTTTGTTTTGTTTTTATTTAAATTTTAATTTTAGATTCAGGTGGTACATGTGCAGATTTGTTCCAAGGGTATACTGCGTTATGCTGAGGTTGGGTTTCTCTTGATCCCAACGTCCAGATAGTGAACACAGTACCAAATAGGAAGTTTTTCTGCCCTTACTCCTCCTTCTCTGTCCCTCCTTTTGGAGTCCCTGGTGTGTTCCCATCTTTATGTCCATGTGTACCCATGGTTAGCTCCCACTTATAAGTGAAAACATGCAATATTTGGTTTTCTGCTTCCCAACTATCAGTAATTTTTAAAGCTCCCCATTTGGATCTAACCTTCAGCCACGGCTAAGAACTACTAGGTATAATGGAAAGTTACCATCTTGCAGTGAGTACAAGAACATTACCTCAAGCTCACACTAGTCCAGGTATATTATAATGATTCTGAGAGCATAATTGAACAAAATAATGGGCAGATAAAATGTTCCACAGTTATGGAGATATAAGCCTGTGGAATATTTCAGCTCTATCATCTAATTTGAAGATTATCTTCCTGGCATTTACTGTGTGTGTGGGTGTTTGGCACTTGGACTCCAAAAAGGCTGTCAATTCTCCCAGGCAGGGCTTCTTGTGCAGAAGATAAACCAGAGGATCCACCTGCTTCACTAAGTCCACTCCTCTCAAGGGTACTTCCAAAAGAGTGTCATTTTTCTAGTGAAATCATAACATGGTTCAGAAACTCAAGAAGGATATGTGATACTTCTTTCTGCTTCCTCACTCAACAGCTTTCTCTACCTCCTGTCTCATCACAGTCTTCCAGTTGGCAAGAAGTTAGAGAGGGATAAGTAAGAAGATTCTAAAATGCTCTAAGCTTGCCAAGCCATAATATGTACCATGGCTTGCTGTTTTAATCTTGAAGAAAGGATCCAATCTAGGGACACGAAAGATGAAGTAAAATCTATAAGTTGGATTTTAGTTGCTTTTAAGAATTATTTGCTATAGTTAGAACATCTGCCATTCTTACACTCAAGGCTTAAGATTTCTTTACAAGAAAAAAAATTAAGATTTTAAAATTCTAAATAGAAAGATTCTCCATTTCCTACAAATGGTCCTTCAGTCTTTGCCTTGACTACTTGGAGGGAAATATTTTACTTGACCAAATTGTTTATTCTGATTTTTTTTTTTTTTTTTTAGTAATTAAAATGTTATTTTCTTTTCTTTAAAAATGGAACTAAAATATGCTTCCTATTAACTTCTACCCTTTGTCCTACACCAATTGTCCAGGACCATCCTAAAAAGCCTAATTCTTTTTCAATAATAAAAATATTTATTAAATACCTACCATACTACACATGGAATGAGGTATAAAGATGAAACAATCCCTTTAACTAGGGGTAGAAAGACAAAAGCATGAATTTCATAACAGAGCTATACAAAATCTATAGCAAAAGTAACCAGAACTACCAGAAAGACTGAGAACTACCTGAAAATAAAACAGTATTTAAGATGTATGTTGGAGAATGGCTAAAATATCAACAGGGTAGAAATAAAAGATAGTCCAGACATTCCTGGAAAAAAAGAGAACAGCATACATAAAGGCAAAAAATGACAAAAGGCTTAATCTACCTAGAAGACATAACAATTATAAATATACATGCACCTAAAAACAGAGCTTAAAAACATATGAAAAAAATCACAGAACTGAAGGAAGAAATAATAAAAATAAAAATAGTTTGAGACTTCAAAACCCTACTTTCAATAATGCACAGAACAACTAGACATAAGATAAACAAGGGAATAGAAAGATTCAACAATACTATAAACCAAGTAGAGCTGACATATATAGAACATATACTTAACAACTTGTTGTACACTTTAGAAAATAATATACGCTTTTCTCAAGTGTACATGAAACATTCTCCAGGATAAACTACATACTTATGACTGCATTTATATGAAATACCAAGAATAGGCAAATTGATAGATTCAGAAAATATATTAGTAGTTACAGGAATCCATGGAAAGAGGAATATGAGGAGTGACTGATAATGGACATGGAGTTTCTTTATAGGGTGATAGAAGTGTTCTAGAATTAGATAGTGGTGATGGTGGCACAATTTAAAAAATTGCCTGGGCGTGGTGGCTCATGCCTGTAATCCCAGCACTTTGAGAGGCTGAGGCAAGTGGATAACTTGAGGTCAGGCGTTCGAGACCAGCCTGGCCAACATGGTGAAACACCGTTTCTACTAAAAATACAAAAATTAGCCAGGCATGGTGGCACACTCCTATAATCCCAGCTACCTGGGAGGCTGAGGTAGGAGAATCGCTTGAACCCAGGAGGTGGAGGTTGCAGTGAGTCGAGACTGCACTACTGCACTCCAGCCTGGGTGACAGAGTGAGACTCTTTATGTCTTAATAAATAAAAATACACTAAAAAGCCAATGAGTTGTACATTTTAAGGTAAAAATTTCCTGGTGGGCAAGGATCACAGCTGTCTTGCACAGAAATAGAATACATAGCTCATGGTGTGTGCACATACATATTTTGTTCTCACCCATGTCACGTACAGAAAAAGGTCTCCAAAAAGTTAGCCTATGAGCAGGAAATTAGGAAAAAATGAATATGCAAAACGAGGTGAGGCATTTGTTGCAGTACCTTTTACCCTTTAATTCATTTATTCAACAAATAGTTATTAAGGACCTATTGTGTGTCAGGCCTGCAAGGTGGTAAGGATTCAGCAGTGAACAAGACAGACAATAGTTTGCCAGAGTGTATGCCCTAGTAAGTCTAATTACCTCAGAACTAACCACATTTCGGTTTTAGATATCAAGTACAAGCTGGCAAAGGTAGTTATTTTTGCATTTATAAAGTTATAGAATAATTGATTTACACACTCTGAAGAAACAATATGTGAATGATAACAGAAAGGTCAGCATGACAGTAACAAGAAAGTAGAGTTCAAAAATAGGAATCTGTTCATGTGTGTGTGCCTTGTCCACAGACAGATGAGTCATTCTGCAAACATAAACCTATAGCGGAGATGGATATAGCATGTTCTTAGCTTGCTGACAACAGCCATGACAACATTTCTACCAAATACTGTAGCTCTGATTCCATATCTAACAAGTAACTTACTTTGTAATTTGTCCTCTCTACCTGTAGGAAAGGATTAATTCATCAGTGTATTTGGGTGTTCTGGTCTGCTGTATGTTACAGCTCTCATTGTAAAGGCCCAAGTGGTATTTGGGCTTATACATTAGTCTCTTCTGAGTTTGGTAGTGTGAACTATTTCTGAAAGTTTGATAACATTTATATTCAATTCTGTAACATGATGACCATGCCCAATATACTGCTACTTTCTGATGCTTATGGATAAAATATTACAGTAAAAATTAAAATACGTCTACTTGTTACATCTCATTCATTAATATATAGTGAGTGCCTTCTACATTGCATGATATCTGCAAGGAGATATGTGGATGCAGGATGTGTAAGAGAAAACATCACCCTCAAGTGGGCTTTCCTGGATAAAGATATTTCTTGATAACTTTTATCCAAGATACTTAAATTTCAAACATAATGAAAACATTATAAGGGAACCATTAAAAGAAATCATTCTATTAATATAAAATAAATAGATTCCTGTGTCAGTGTTCTGCAATCTATATTCTGACTTCAATTTTTGTTGAATGCCATTAGGGAAAATGTAGTTCGGTAAGCAAAGTAAAATATTTGTTACACTTTCTTATCATTTTTATTTGTCATTATTATCATTTTCTTACAGATTTTAAAGTCTCACAAACACCCAGATCTGCTATTTCTCAGCCATTTACATGTCTTCATGCATGGGAGTGGGAGCCCGTATACAGTCATTACACACCTTCTTTTCTCTATGAAAGACCTGTGTGAACATTCAGCCTTCTCTAGGTCAATCTACTTGGCAGAAAAACAGTTTAAGAAAATAAAAATATTAAAATATGGAATATTTAATGAAATATATTTTATGTTTTTAAGAAATATATTTGTACTTCAGATGAGGAATATGAGAATATAATAGAAACCTTTAAAGGCTGCATACATTACCAGATAAGAATGGTTTATAGGCTGGGCATGGGGGTTCACGCCTGTAATCCCAGCACTTTGGGAGGCTGAGGCAGGCAGATTGCTTGAGCCCAAGAGTTTGAGACCAACCTGGGCAACACGGTGAAACCCTGTCTCTACAAAAAATACAAAAATTAGCTGGGCTTGATGGCATGTGCCTGTAGTCCCAGCTACTCAAGAGGCTGAGGTGAGAGTATCACTCGAGCCCAGGAGGCAGAGGATGCAGTAACCTGAGATCATGCCACTGCACTCCAGCCTGGGCAACAGAGCAAGACCCTGCCTCATTAAAAAGAAAAATAAAAGAAAACAGATAAAAGAAAGAATGGTTTATAATTAGACATTGCTGACAATTATTCTTTGTAGTTGTTTAGTGCTTTATATAGCTCATAAGGTCTTTGTAATGGATCTCCAAGACTTCTTTCAATTCTATTAGTCTCTGAATATGACTTACTGAAGATTATACAGCTAAGTGGCAGGACACAGGACTCTATTTTTTCCTTTAAAGTTCTTATTACAAAATAAATACAAACTACTTTGTTTACTTGTTTATTGTGTTTCTCACCTATTGTGTTACTCACCACTACTAAAGTTCCAGGTGAGCAGGTACCACACTTGCTTTATTCCTCATTGTACCCCAATGCCTGGAATAGTCCTTGCGCATAATACATTTTTGACACATTTTTAATGAATTAAGGCAAGATATCAAATGTCTCTGATTCTAGTGCTTTCTTCCCTTATACAACATTAGTGAGTACTTTAGGATTCTGGGATTATTTATTTGCTTAGAAGATCATGCTTCCCATATATTTGAAATCAGTCAAACTCTTGTTCAAATATTATACTGAAATTAAAAAATGAGTCAAAGAAGTTTTGCTGTGTGTAAATTAGTCTATACTTCTTTACTTCAAATTCTATTCAACATGTCCAACTACTTGATACACAGAAATTTTATAATAATATTCTCTGTTTTTACTTACCACATTGTGGTAAAAAGTAAATGGCATGTTTCAACTAATCCAGCCAGTATTGCCTTTATTTCCTCTAGCTAAGAGGGGTAAACAGAAATGGTTACCATGGAAAGTCATAAATACCACTGACTGCTATTTCCTCATTTGCTACTCTACCATGTATTAGGAGAATAAAGAGCAAAATCTCCTCCTAAAAGTCAAGTTGCAGGCATGTGCAGGGCATTACATCCAGAGCTTCTGCAGTTCATTAGGTTGCCCAGCTATAGCAGAAGTAGGGATGATAATAACGACACATATTGAGCATTTACCCAATGCTAGGTATTGCACTAGCAACATGCTATGGTTTGAATGAGCCCTACAAAGTTCATGTGTTGGAAACTTCATCCCCAAAGCAACAGTGTTGAGAGGTGAAACCTTTAAGAGGTGATCAGGCACAGTCCTCATGAATGAATGAATGCTGTTATTGTGCAGAGTGATTTAGTTATCATGGGAGTGGGTTCCTAACGAATGAATAACTTTGGCTCCCTTCCCCCTCTATCTCTTGTCTTTCCATCTTCTACCACGGTATGACACAGCAAGATGGCACCTCACAAGATGCCAGCCCCTTGGACTTCCCAGTCTCCAAAACTGTGAGAAATAAATCTTCATTCTTAATAAATTACCCAGTCTCACATATTGTGTTATAGCAACACAAAATGGACTAAGACAATACATTATCTCATTTCATCCTCTCACCAGGCCTATCAGTTAGGCCTGATATTTCTCCTTATTATTACACCTTTACAGAGGAAGAAGCTGATACTTAGAGATGTTAAGTTTTTAAAGTTCACTCAGCTAGTAGGTGGCAGAAGAGAGGTACCAACCCAAGTCTTCTTTTTTTTTTTTTTTTTTTTAACTATGGTAATGATTTTATAGGATTTTTGTGCTAGAAATAGATAAATGAATGAAACAAAACTGAATAATTATAGCAAAGGTCAGCTTTTTCTTACAATTTGTGTAGCTTTATTTCCTAAACATTGGCATTTTTTTTTTTTTTCTATCTTTAGAGAAGTGATTCTTCTGGCTCACTGCTCAGGGCTGCATTCTTAATTCCTAACAGTGACATACATCTCTGAACCTGGGAGGTGGAGGTTGCAGTGAGCCAAGATTGTGCCACTACACTCCAGCCTGGGCAACAGAGTGAGACTCCATCACACACACAAAAAATACGTATGTATAGATATTGAAATGAACTGTGGACTCCTTGCTCCCAGGTAAGAGCTTGGGACACAGTAGATGCTTAATAGATTTTTGTTGAACTGAATTAATTTTGAACTAAATTTTAGTAACTAATTTCATTAAGTGAGAACCAGCATGGCACCAAGCCTACCTGCACTGAGGTGCCAGTGAACTCACTTTTACGTGATATTTAAACACATCTAGAAATCAATGTTTTGATCTAGAGTAGGAAGAAGTCCAAGATTTATAGTTAGACATATTATTTGAAGAAGTCCAGGTTATATCTAAATATAAACCTATACAGTAAGTCACAATTACCTACACTTTTCCCCCTTACCATCAGGTTTCTCCTCTTCCTTTTTTTCTCTGCAGAATGAGCCACATAATTGCTTCAATTTGCCACTTCCCTCTGACAGATGTAGTTATATGTATATATGTAATACATACACACATACATACACATGAGTTGAAGTCAATTAAGATAACAACTGACAAGAAATTAAATATTTAAAGATGTTGTTGATTATGTAGTTATCACAAATGTCTATTTAGCATCCCATATTGGAAAGAAAACCCCACCATGATTATCTCATCTTGGCAGTCTTCCCCCACCCCCCAAACTACAACTGCTACATAGTTACTTAGAGCCTTAATTCACAGTTGTTTATTTCCTGCTTTCACATCCAAAGTTGGGGAAAACAGACCATGGTGAATTTCAAATTTCAGAGCTAATAGCATACTTCTAGTATGGTAGGTATTTATTTAACTTTAATATGAGAAGTTAGGCATCTGTTTTTCTTTCAGCTGATGACACAGTTCATTTTCTCCTCAATAATAGAGAAATTTCAAAATGCATGAAAGCCCACTTTTTGCTTCATTTCCTGTAAATAACTTTACACTTACTTCAAAGCTGACCTTTCACTTAGATCAAAATCCCTGTTACTAAGACCTTGCAGAGAAGAGAACTGAATCAATAGGATGAACATTAAAATAATTGTATCTTGCTTTATTTACTGTACCCTGAATACCTTTGAGGGGTTATAATTTCTGGGGATGCCCTGAGCACTCTGAGTGAAGTATCTGCCAAAAATCACAACTGACTAGTGCCTTGTTATTTTTTTCCACTGCTGTTTTTTTAAAAGTGCCATCAGGGAAGCTTAACTACAACAATTCTCTTTCAGTGTCGTCAGTTTTCCATGAGTTCAGGCAGGCCACCACACAGATCTCAAATACACAGAAAACTGTAAGTGGAAACCAGGTTAAAAGGGAAGGAAATGTTGTATATACTTAATATCATAGAAATCAAGTATAAAGAACAGACTGCTAAATTGTATAGTGAAATCAGGTTAACCATATTGACTGGAAACAGAATTCAAATTACCTTGCTCTTGGTTACTGGGGAGAAATGAGGAGGCTTTAAAAATAGGCACCACTGTTTTTGGCCTTTGTTTAAAATAGTAATTCCCAAGACGAAATTTCTCTTACTGTCTCTTATATGCCTGGATCAAAAGAAGCAAATCTGACTGGTTTAGAAAAATCTTTAGGGAAAACCCAATTCCTTTGTCTCTTCAACAAAGACTTTGAATAAGAGTCTAAGTTTGCTTTAGCCTGTGCATTTTAAGAACTGGACAACACATGTACTGGGAGCCAGAAAGAGTTTCCTCACATGATCTGAGCCTTGGAATTCCTTTGTTTCTTGCCTTTCAGATGGAAAAAGAATAACAAGTATGGTATTGTCCACAAACTCATTGACCATTCAGTCTCCATTTTAATATACTACACATACACTGTGTGAGTGTGTCTGAAAGACGGTGGGCAGGGGAGACAGAAGCAACTGTGGGTGTTTATGGTTAATATTAATCACTTGGATAATGAATATTATTATTAGAAAATTAGAATTTTATAATTGTATTAAACCTGAAAATTATTAAATATATTGATCTTTAATACTTGGTTCCTAAGACTGTTATTTTTTAATACTCTTTTTTAGGTGCTAATTATATAAAAGGGTAGTCTCTTTCAATGAAATAATTCCCCCTTACCATCCTTTTCCCCACAGTATTCCTGTATTCATCAAGAGCAATGTCTTTATAACTGATAGGCTTTTTGGCCTCTGTCATTCCTATTTTGAACCAAATGATTAACAAATGACTGTGGTAAATGTTAGCTAACTTGGAGTTATTAGCACCAAAAGAAGCCCTTCACATATTTAGGCTAAGAAGAACACAGGATTCTGGTTTTTTTGTATACCTCAAGATCCTCCTTTTGTAATCAAAGATTTGAACACCCAAAAATGGTGACATGAAGCAAAGTGGAATGCAAAGAAATGAAGAAAAATATACTTTCCTGTCATCCATTTGTTGACTGAATCCCTGAAAGCTATTCCTTTGTCTCCCTCTTCAAGTGCTAATTTCCAGACCGCCACCTGACTGCCACCTGAGCTCATATTACTGCCCCTTGCCTAGGAAATATTTGTATAGTTCCTAACTCTGAAGCTGTGTGGCCAAAGGAAGTTATTTATGCCATCTGTAAAAGAGGGAGCAAAATGGCTGCTTTTTATCTTGTGTTCCACAAGGGTGCTCAGGAAATTTATGAAAAATCTATTCCAGTGACTGCTGAGGTATGAATGTTGAGCTCCTAATGGCTGCTAATGGGCGATCTGATTGCACTCTTCCTGTTTTCCTTACCCCCAAGTGGTCAGCCAGCATTCAGAGGGGGTAAGAAAGATGGGGGGGGGGTGTTGGTGAATAATGATTGCCCGGTAAACCACCAGGGACTGGGTTTGATAATGCATCCTCACTTGGAAATGCCTGAGTAGGAAGCACCTCTGAGACATAGTCCAGGAAGGCCTCAAAAAGCTTTCCAGGTAGAGATCGGGGAGTCTCTATGATCCCCAGAACCTGGGAATCCTCCTGACAACTTTGTATTGTCCTAGGGTGCTTGGTTTAATCTGGCTGAGTCCCTTCCCTTTACACAGGCCAGTTTTCTAAAACTTGGGGGCAGATGTTTGTCTTGTACCATAAAATGCTGCTAAGAAAGAGATTTCACAACCCATTCTAAAGTTTAATTTTTCTCTAGTCTTCCAAAAATATGAAAAGTCACTAGTTACACTTTCTTGTGTAGTAAATTCCAGAACTCTTTTGTCATTTGATACAATATCTTACAAGGAAGATATGCTGGAACCATGTGGTAATAAAACCTTTTTCCATATATATTGGTAATGTTCCACAAACCAAATCAGCTTTCCTAATACAACTTTGTACAGAGATCAGACATACTAGGCCTATCACTCACCACTGATAAAAGACAGTGGTGGCCGGGCGCGGTGGCTCATGCCTGTAATCCCAGCACTTTGGGAGGACGAGGCGGGTGGATCACAAAGTCAGGAGATCGAGACCATCCTGGCTAACATGGTGTAACCCTGTCTCTACTAAAAATACAAAAAATTAGCCAGGCGTGGTGGCGGGCGCCTGTAGTCCCAGCTACTCGGGAGGCTGAGGCAGGAGAATGGTGTGAACCCGGGAGGCAGAGCTTGCAGTGAGCCAAGATCGTGCCACTGCACTCCAGGCTGGGTGAGAGAGCAAGACTCCATCTCAAAAAAAAAAGAAAGACAGTGGTATCCAACAATTATTATCTCAAATATTGGATATATAACAGTTCCTTTTCTTTGATATATTTAAGAGAGAATAAGAAATCCCCAACTGTGTTAAATTCTTTACCAAGAATCACAAGAATTTTTTGATCCCTAGAGAAAGGTGATTTGACAGCAGTAAATCTGACCTCTGGGGCTACGTCTCCCCTTTACCTACTCATAATCATTTTGGTCAGCAATAACTGTTGTTTTTCAGTGTTTTCCATAAAGAGAGTGCAGAAGCTCAATTTCTCAGGTGATGGCAAAGACCAAAATAATACAAAATACTCAAGCAAAGGCAAACATTAAGGGCCTTTGAAATTTCCGTCTCTGTTGCCTATTCCCACTCTTTCCACCCACATCTACTCTCTGTGATGCAATGAAGGCCTGGGTATGTGGGTAGTAATGACTGCATAATTCTATCTTTAAAAAATCTATTGAATTAAGGAAGCTGCAGAAAATGAGGAAAACTTATTGAAAACCATCAGAACAATAAGTTCTCAAACCCGAGTAAATTGCTGCTGAGGCTTATCACTGGTGATGTTTCTCTTTCTTTATGTGGTTAATTGCTTCCTGCCTCCGTGGATGATTTTACCCGTCTTTATCAGCTTTTGTTTTGCTATTAGTGCCCAGGCATTGGCATGGTTCGTCTGGTACTCCATTAGACTTGTGGCAAGACAAAAGCCAGGACTAAAGGAAGAAAATTAATTGCTTACCCTGTTAATGTCAATTCATTTTCACCTTCTTGCTTTGGCCTGATTTCACCATACTGTTGACAAATTATATTTTTCTTGTTAGTTATTTGATCCTCAAAAGCTTAAAATCAGCCCAGGTAGATGAGGAAGAAAAGACAGCATTAAAACCACTGTTATTGCCTCTGGTGAGATATGTAGTTTTGGGCTAAGGCACAAGACTTCTGCCCAACATGAACAGGCTGAGATGAATCTAAGCCAATTTTGATGAATGGCCAGCAGAAGACAAGATCTTGGAGTTTGCTTGAGCAAACCATAAGAAGCTACTCTCTAAATTTTTCTGACTTTAAACCAGAGCTCTTACATGCAGAGGCACTTGTCAGCTCCAGTTGATATAGCCTGGAGCAGTGCTGCCACAGGTAGCAGTGCTGCCCCTAGACATCACCCTCTCCATTTTTCAGTAGTTCCCAAAGGACCTTCCCCCACTCCAGATCCACATGACAGATACATCCAGAGTCTAGAACTTGAGGGTCAGGCGGCTCTTCCTCCCTCTAGAGCCCAGAAGCCAGTCTGGATTAGGGTAAGCCTATGGTCTAAGGAGATCAAATACACTTGACTGGCTCCATTTATTCCATCACGGGCCACACTAGGAGCTGTCGTTTTAGGGATACACAGGAACATCACTGTCTCTGTCTTTCAAATGGCTTTATTTGCTGCTTTTGACTCAGGACTAGGTTGGCCAGATGTAATAAGTAAAAATACAGGATGCCTAGTTAAATTTGAATTTCAAACAAACAAGTCATTTCTTAGCATAAATATGTCTCATGTAATATTTGGCCTGCTTTTACAATACTGTTGACCATATCTTTATTGTTAGTTATCCAATACTCAAAGGCTTAAGATAAGCCCAGGAATACGGGGGAAGAAGGATGACATGACATCCTTCTGGCGATGTGCTTACTTTGAGGCTGGAGTGCAGCCTATATTTTTTAGTACAAATATGTTCCATGCAACATTTGAGACATACTGGAAAACAAAACAAAATATTATTTGTTGTTTACCAGATATTTAATTTTAATTAAGTATCTTGTATTTTAATATTCAAATTTAATTATCTTGTATTTTACCTGGAAACCCTACCAGGACCCTTGACATCTCTCCTGAAATACAAAGGAGCAAAAGATTCCCTGTGCACAGATAGTTCTTCACCTTTATACTACGTAAGGAGCCCCAGCTAGAGCCCCAGTTGTGCTTACCCTGAGAATAGGGCATATTTAGGTCTGTCAAACGGAGAAGAGAAATCCCACCAAGGTCCATTAAAATGAGGAACCAAAGAGTATCCCAAGAAAAAACTCATCCTCAGGGATGACAGCCAAGGTAAATGAGTTTGAGGCACTATCATAGAAAAAGGGGTGATTCTGAGCACAGAAGACCTCCTCCCTCTGATTGCCTTCCTTCTCCACACCTAGGGACCAGGCCTTAGCAATGGGGGTGGTGATACAAAGACACGGGGCATAAAACAAACAAAAGAATGTAGCATTGGAATCAGGAGTTTCCGCATCAGCAGGGGAGCATCATCAACATGAAGCTAGGACTGCCTCCATGTCCACATCGATGGGCGCTGGCAGCAGAGCTGGCACTGTGGCCGACGCCACCAACAGGGCTGTCTCTGCAGGTGCTAGCGGGAGGCATCACCACAGCAATCTGAGGCAGGATGAGAGAAAACTAGCCAAGGCGTTGGGCAATCAAAACAGCCAGCCTGAGAAGATACTCATTTAATTAACATTTACTAACATAGCATGCAGTCTGTTATGTGTAGCTAATAGTACAGTGAAAAGATATGATCCCTAACATCATGGGGCTCACAATCTAGTGCAGGAAAGCAACAAGACCATAGACAATCACAATGTTGTATGGATAGAGCAATGATAATTTGCGAGCACATATGAGGGGCACCTAACCCTTCTTCAGTTTGGTACAGTAGGTTTTCCGAAGATATGACTTCTATGCTGAAACCCAAAGGACCAGTAAGAATAATTCAGGAGGAAGAGTCCATATGAGGCGCGCCCCTAAAAAATTTCTCATCTAAGGCCGGGCGCAGTGGCTCACGCCTGTAATCCCAGCACTTTGGGAGGCCGAGGCGGGTGGATCACCTGAGGTCGGGAGTTCGAGACCAGCCTGACAAACATGGAGAAACCCCGTCTCTACTAAAAATACAAAATTAGCTGGGCGTGGTGGTGCATGCCTATAATCCCAGCTACTAGGGAGGCTGAGGCAGGAGAATTGCTTGAGCCTGAGAGGCGGAGGTTGTGGTGAGCTGAGATCGTGCCATTGCACTCCAACCTGGGCAACAAGAGTGAAACTCCGCCTCAAAAAAAAAAAAAAAAAAAAAATTGTCATCTATTTGGGAGAAATCTGAGGGGGCTGGAGTTCCCATCTGAATGGTGGAAGAATTTGGGAAATGTTGATTTGTGAAAGTTACTCTCACTCTCTTTTTCCCTGTTAAACTGGTATGACTGGAGAAATACCCACCACTTGCTAATGGCTTAGTCTGAGAGTTAACGTTGAGACAATACCATGGTAAGCGTAAATGACATGGAGATCTAAGATCTCATAACCCTCAGCTTCCAGCACTATGCTATTGCAGATTCTCTGCATCACCTCACCAGTTTGCTGACATTACACAGGCAAACAGTATTCTTTGCCCTATATTTTGCATATTGCAAGTCCTAAAGAAAGTATTGCCAATGCCAAAGAATGAAATTATCCTTCCTTCCCATTGTCAGATCCAAGAAGGGATCTCATTTACGAAAACAACCTAAATGCAGCATTGATGAGGTTATTGCGGCTCCTCTTGAAGTATCTCTCCATCAGGTTGTGCAAAACTGATTTCTCTTCCTCTGGTCAGGGCAGCCTCAAAATAATAGGTTTCAGAATAAGAAAACAACTATTTTTTTTGTTTAATCTTAATAATAGGGTATTTCAGGTTTGTCTAATGAAAACCAGAAGCTGATGATCTAACACAATCAAATACTAGCTTTTGTGCAAGAAGAAATAGTAAAATAACGTAGGACCTTGTCTAAATAAGACTTACAAATGATGCCAGCTAAATGGGAAAAAATAGCAATAACCTTTTAAAACATTAATTTAGACTTTTATTGGAATACAAAGGATCTCTAGTGTCTGAAAGCAGGCATTGTCTCCCTTTTTTATTTCAATAGAACTGTGGCTTGAATACAACACAGCAGGGTGTGTGTTTTCTAAAGTTGGGTCATTATCAGAGTGTTCACTGCCGTTTGCCAATAAGCCTTTATTTGGCAAAGTTTAAAACTGCTGACAAATGGGATTCTTCCTGTAGCAGTATAACATGGTACAGCTAAATATGCCTAATTACAAAAGTCCTCCAAGGGCAGTCAAGAAATCTATGCTTTTGAGAAGATTCAGATGGACAATCCTCAAATATTAATAGGAAACAGGAAAATCTTTGAGCCCTGGGTCATCTCACTCTTGCTCCTATTATTATGGATTTTAAGTTGCAGGGACCTGTGAGATTATTCAAAACAATGTCTAGTTTTATCCGAAGCTGCAGGGATTTCCCATTTCCATAAATTTCTCTGGAGACATTTAAGAGGCAGTTTTTACTTCTGCACATTTTGGTCCATGGGTTTCTGTGGGTGTGTGTCTGTAACTTTCCTTCCCTGTTCTAATTTGTCCCTGTTCAGAGACAAATAAGTTGGAAGATTGTTATCCAAAACTCCAAACAACATTAATTCCTTGCACATATTTTGTGTTTTTAGACTCCAAGAATGATAATAGACAATCTCTTTAGAATGTGGAAGGGGGACAAATGTCAAACCATTTAATCACAATCTCCACCTCCAGGAGCCCCTCGGAAAGAACAGAAGCCTTACTTGAACTGGATTTCATGGGAAAATCTGTGCCGCGAACCTTGCTCTCTAATTATAGCTAGGGGAACGTGAGGTTTGTTTGGAATCAGATGTAGCTTTCCACTACCATAATTACACATTTTATTTCAAACACCTCACTGCAGTGTTTGAAGATGTTAGCACAATTGCACTAAGTATCACCCTGGAGTTCTTGCTTGGGAGGTTTGGTAGAGAATGAAGGAACAGGACAGCAATTGAAATGATGAGTTTATAGGAGTTTAATAATTTCATGGCTGGAAGTACGACATAAAGAAATGAGCAATGGGCTTTTTATTCAGAGCTGGGAGTTCTCATCTCAATTCTGCAGGCCTAACTGATAAGACCTTTTACTAACCAGGTAAAACAATTAGCAACTGGGATCACACTGCTGGACAGATGCTGAGGAACATTAATTAGCGTCTCAAAGGACTTTAAATAAATACATACATCTAGAGATGACTTTTCATAATGTAGTTAAGAAGAATGCTTATTGAGAAAGAAACTCAGTGTCTATAATCCAGTGCTGACTAGCATGCTTAGTTATGGTTAAATCTTCCAGTAAGCCAAGAATGAGGGGAGAAGAGGGAGGGAGGTTGGGACCAATAGAATAAGTGGTGGAAGTGGGTTCTGTTCAACCATATGTGGAGGAATTAGTCAGCTCTTTTTCACAGATTTAGGGCCCTCAATCCTTACATAATTCCCCAGATATTTGTGCTACCTGCCCCCTTCCCCTCCATGTAGCTGACCTTAGAAGAGAGGGACCACTGAGCTTACTATCTGATGAATGGCTCTATTTTTACTGTGAAATTACAGGAAGTGGTTTCAATTGAGAATAATAGAAACAGTAACAAATAATAAGAATACTTACTATCCTGTGTTAGATCATCTGGCAGGCTATCTGATGAGAGAGAGGGTTTTGTCTTGGGAAGTTTTAGAAAAGAGGCCAGATACATACCAAGTACTACTCTAGGTGTTTCACAAACATTTTGTTTCACTCTTATACAAATCTCGTGGAACAGAAGTGACTTTCTCATTTTAGATTCTAGGGAGTGACAGGGGACGAATCAAAGGTAATTTGGAGTGAAGGCTGCCCTGATCAACTTCCAATGCATTGGATTATTTGCATTTCATCATTTTCTCAGTACTATGGAATCGTTGTGATTCATGAATAATATTAATAATAATCCCCTACATTTGTATGGCATTTAATACTAATGGTTTTCAAATAAGTTTCACATGCATTACCTCACTGGACTCTCAAAAACAAGCCTGTGGGTTGGTCAAACAGGAATTATTACCTTCATTTTAAAAATAGTGAAACTGAAGCTCAGAGCGGTGGCATGCTTTATTCAGGGCTAAGACCAGAGTCCAGCTTCTGTTAGAACTCAGCCTTGCTTCCTGTTTTCCCTCTGGAGACCTTGAGGAAGACCGCGGGCCGCCAAATAGCTACCATGATTTTGCTAAACCCTGTACCAACTCGTGGACGGTAGTCTCATTAAATGCTCAAGATCTTTGGATGGAGACCAAGAACTCTCTATCTCTGCAAAAATCTCTATAGAAACATTTTTCTCTTTACTCTGCCTCCTCATTTAAATGCTAAAATATTTACAGTGATAAGTCAGATAACATCATGCTGCCTTGTGAATTTTTAGGGAAAAGAATTTGTAGGAGCACATGATAAGGCTGGGAATTTTCTACTGCCTGGCACAGTGGAAGAAATATTTGTCTAGGTGTTAAGACATGTGGGTTCTGGTCCTGTCTCCTTCACTTACTAGCTGTGTAACCTGTTACTTGTGTTAAAATAAATCCTCGAACAGTTTCCTAGTTTATTAAAGGGACAGTCCTGATAAAATCGTGATGTGTGAGGGCCTTTAAAAATTGTATACTTATTTGGGTGTGGTGGCTCATGCCTGTAATCCCAGCACTTTGGGAGGCCAAGGCAGGTGGATTACCTGAGGTCAGGAGTTCGAGACCAGCCTGGCCAACATGGTGAAATTTCCATCTCTATTAAAAATACAAAAAATTAGCTGGGCATGGTAGTGGGTGCCTGTAATCCCAGCTACTAGGGAGGCTGAGGCAGGAGAATTGCTTGAACCTGGGAGGCAGAGGTTGCAGTGAGCCAAGATCATGCCACCTCACTCCAGCCTGGGCAACAAGAGCGAACCTCCGTCTCAAAAAAAAAAAAAAAAAAAAAAAAAGAAAAGAAAAATGTATACTTACACGTTTGTGTGCCACACACAAACATGGTGACATGCAATATGATCACATAAAATACAGATGATTTTCAATCTACTATAACCATAAGGGGAGGGAAAAGGTTTCCATGTCCATATCATTGTGGTAGTATGGTATCTTACACAGGAGCACCCTCAGGATATAATTTTTTTTTTTTTTTGAGACGGAGTCTCGCTGTGTCACCCAGGCTGGAGTGCAGTGGCGCGATCTCGGCTCACTGCAAGCTCCGCCTCCCGGGTTTACGCCATTCTCCTGCCTCAGCCTCCGAGTAGCTGGGACTACAGGCGCCCGCCACCGCGCCCGGCTAGTTTTTTGTATTTTTAGTAGAGACGGGGTTTCACCGTGTTAGCCAGGATGGTCTCGATCTCCTGACCTCGTGATCCACCCGCCTCGGCCTCCCAAAGTGCTGGGATTACAGGCTTGAGCCACCGCGATATTGGTAGCAGGAGCTTAACTATTTGAAGGAAACCAGACAGGTTTCTCATAAGGAATTCCTTCTCTTGGGATCCTGAGGCAGGCCATGAGATCTGGTAGGTTTTGACAAGAGAAAATGGGAAAGCATGCTCAGGGCCAGTCTGGCTATACGTACTCACTACTTGCTTATAGTTGAAATGATTTTGAAGAATTGTATACAGTATTGCTATTAGCAGTGAACTGGGGAGGCAGGACAGGGGACAAACCATGGGACTCAGAGTCAGAAAGGGCTGAGTCCAAATCTAAGATATATCACCTACCAGCTGTTATGAGTCTGTTGTCTGACCTTTTTGACCTTCAGCATCTTCAACTGTGTGAGCTAATCACACCATATCATAGTTTACTTTGAGGATTAGATGAAATCTCTGTGTAAAGGACCTCAAATACTTGCCATGAGATAGGTACTCAGTAAATGCAGCATCAGGATTTTCTACACGCCTCATCCTACAACAAGGACTCTGAATACAGCAGTGAGGCAGGATTGTGTCATCCAAACCTGAGGGTTCCTCATCTATTGACAGTTGTTCATTTGGGTTTGTAAGAGAGAAGTAGTTTGATGTTGAAAATGCTGTTGGCTACTTATTTTTGTTGAGATTCTTTAAAGGTGAAAAGAGGCAGTTGGCAGCCCTTTTTAATGTAGAAGCTCTGAGAAAAATGGTGCCAGACCAACCTGTTTTGGCACACCCTTTGCTGAAAATGAAAGGCCATGTGCTCTCCTGGGGATCATGAGACTTGAGTTCAACCTTTCAGCTAGCCCAGAGTGAGATCATGTTCTATCCTTCATTTATTAAAAAAAAATTTATAGAATACCCACTTATGAGTTAGTGCCAAACTCGTTATAATGTACTTAGTATCTGGCTCATTGTAGGTACAAGAAAATTTGTAATAAGTAATTACATGCATGACTGAAGAAACGATATTATATATGTTATACAGCTAAACTTTTTTTGTCAATACTTCCTTTTCTATAAGATGAGTGATGTGGACTATAATCTTCCAGCTACCCTCAAATCCCCGAGTTTTAACTTATATATTTATGTAGCTTTAGATACGATCTAGGTCCCGACATGACTGTAATATGGATACATAAAAGTTTATAGCATAACCCTTATTTTTATACTTCCTGCACTTATCATTTTTTTCATCCTTTATCCTTGAATTCATAACAGTTTTAGGAAATGATTCATGAATGCACTAAACCTCCCTTAATCAGATATATGAAAAATTATATTGTTAGTTTATATTTTTTTAAATTGTAGATCTGATTTATGGCTTTTATAGTTCCAGTCAGAATCTTCTGGATTCAACTCTTCCATGAGCAAAGGCTATGTGTTTTAAGTAGAAAAAATTTCTTTACCCTTTTCATGTAAGGGAAGAAACAAAGACAATTTAACTAAAACTTTCCTTTTTTCTTTCTCTCCATTGATTTCTGGCTAAAACCCTTCTTGGGCAAATTTTGCACCCAAGTAAAACTGTTTGGTTATAAGGAAAGGAAAACGAATTTAGAGATGATGTAGTTTTTTGCACTCCAGTCTGATTTCTAAATCTATCACATGCACATTGTGGGGGTATTGTTCAGAGCAAAATATGCACTTGGGGTACCCCTGTGTTGTGTCTTAAAAGGGGGATTGTTTTTGCCACAGGACATAGAAAAGAATGGTCTGATGCATGCTAGTCACATCACCTGCCACTCTGAAAGAACAGTGAGGGGCTTTAGGCATAATGAAAATGAGGAGTAAAATGCTGGGTGTTTATCTCCAGCATTCCAGATAGAAATATATCTCTGTCCAATGAGAAGCATCTCCTTTAACAAGACTGCAGTGCATTCATCTCTTCCACATATACACGATGAGCACACCTCATCTGTCACGTCGGGACATGTTAAAAGGAACCCTCTTCCCCGGCTCCTTTCTACTCTGAATAAGTAATTATGAAAAACAAATCATTGCCATGTCTCTTTCTTTCTTCATTTTTATTGGGTTTTGTCTGCCTGTCTCCCATGGACATAAAGAATTGTTCTGTTCATTCAGATTCCATGATTTTCTTTGGGGGGTTGTTTCAGATAAAACAGAAGGTCTGATTTTGTCGGGCATGTAGCTCTGAAAGTCTCTTAGAGCAACTATACATATGAATTTGAGGGCAAAATGTCACCCTCTAAGTGAACTGAATGGAGAAAACACAATAGAAGTCTGTTAAAATGCTGCTTTGGGTAACATGAAAAAAAAAAAAAAAAGCCTAGATGTGGTCATTCTTTCTGGAGGCCTTGTAGGTGCCTGTCTACACTATGATTTGCAGGGTGCCTACCCGCCTGCAGCTGAATATTTCTTTGTATTTAATGCATTGCTTTCCCTGAAATGTTGGGGATCAAATTTGAAGTGGGGAAATGTCCTTCTGGCCTGAAAAGTCTTAAAATTCTGAAAAATACACACACACAGACACACACATGCACGCACGCTACCTGATAGAAGACAGGAAGAAGTAGTGTGTGTGTATGAGAAAGACAGTGCATGTGTGAGCTGATTAGATGATTTCATCAAGTGGTTTGGAAACCAAAGGACAGAGGAGTTGAGACCAAGCTTTAAGTCCATCTACATTTTGATGAATGGGATTCTGCCCAGACAGGAAGCTAGAAAGGCATAAAACAGGCCTGCTTAGCATGGATGTGAAGTTGATTTCTGAATCCTG
The DNA here is from genome assembly GCF_003255815.1 of Theropithecus gelada. Classification (NCBI taxonomy): domain Eukaryota; kingdom Metazoa; phylum Chordata; class Mammalia; order Primates; family Cercopithecidae; genus Theropithecus; species Theropithecus gelada. The sequence continues at coordinate 88,065,846 of NC_037682.1, forward strand.
ACCTCACATATAGGCCTATTGCTTAAGGCGGCATCTCAAACCTCCTCACTTTAGGATCTCCCTCTTGAAGGCTCTGTGACGAACGCTGCCTTCCACTGTGACATGCAACCCAGTGATGTGCCTCATCCATGATATCACAGAAGCTCTTCAAAATTGAAAAGTAGGCCAAGTGTGGTGGCTCACACCTGTAATCTCAGCACTTCGGGAGGCCGAGGTAGGCAGAACACAAGGTCAGGAGTTTGAGACCAGCCTGGCCAACATGGTGAACCCCTCTACTAAAAATACAAAAAATAAAAATAAAAAAATTAGCCAGTCGTGGTGGCATATGCCTGTAATCTCAGCTACTCGGGAGGCTGAGGCAGGAGAATTGCTTGAACCCAGGAGGTAGAGGTTGTGGTGAGCTGAGATCATGTCACTGCACTTCAGCCTAGGTGACAGAGTGAGACTCCATCTCAAAAATAAAATTGAAAAGTTAAGTTGTCAGCCGGGTGCAGTGGTTCATGCCTGTAATCCCAGCATTTTGGGAGTCCGGGCAGGTGGATCATTTGAGGTCAGGAGTTCAAGACCAGCCTGGCCAACATGGTGAAACCCTGTCTCTGCTAAAAATACAAAAATTAGCCGGGTATGGTGGTGTGTGCCTGTAGTCCCAGATACTCGGGTGGCTGAGGCAGGAGAATTGCTTGAACCCAGGAGGTGGAGGTTACAGTGGGCTGAGATTGCGCCACTGCACTCCAGCCCAGGCGACAGAGTAAGACTCTGTCTCAAAAAAAAAAAAAAAAAAGAAAAGTAAAGTTGCCCTTAGTCTGTCTCTGTTTGCCTCTGTCTGCTGTCTGTCCCCTTCTCTTTGTCTCCTTCTATCTTCTGTCTCCTTCTCCTTCTCTCTTTTCTTCTAAATTTCTCTGTTGATCTCTCCCTCTTCCTTTGTCCCTCCCTGGCTCTGCCTGTCTCTCTGTCTTTATTTGATCCATCACTGCCATGTTCTTAACTGTCACCTCAATGCATATGACTCTCGAGTCATCATAGCCAGCAGTAAATTGTCTTCTAACTTGTACTCCAAAACTTCTAACTACTTGTTGGATATCTTCGCCTGAATATTCTATACCTCAAATTATCATGTACCTAACTAAATTAAATTCAATATCTAAATAATTGACTTGAAATCTCATTAACAATTTTTGACAAATACAAAAGTTATTGCCATCACAGCAAGAAAAGCTTTGCTCTTCCTCCTGATTTGTACATCAAACATTGACTGAGTCTCTACTGTGTGGGAGTGGTGAAGTCACAAAGCTGAAAAAGATAATCCCTTCTCTCAAGAAGCTCAGCTTCAATGACAAGTGTGTAATCAGAATACCCAGCGCTTGGATATGAGACCTTGCATGATAAAGTGAGAGCACACAGGAAGGACACCTAACCCAGCCTGGGAGCAGGGAGGGGGTGAGGGTGCCCGGGAAGACTTCTGGGAAGAGGTGACACTTACCTTGAATCCTAAGGGTTGTATGGGAGTTAATCTAGTAAGGGGATGGAGAGAGACGTCAGCATTTCTTGAAGCATTGGCAACAGTACACAAGCCCAGACAGACAGCCTGGCAACTCTGAGGAACTGCAAGTAGTTCAGGATGATGAGAGCAGAGAGTTAGGGCAGGGACGTGCTCAGAGCACCCACACCCACAGCTTTGGGGTCTTAGAGTCATTAATGAGCGACCCATTCCCCCTCACCCTACATAAGATAGTATTAAGCCCTGAAAATTTGACTGCCACCAGATAGTCCTCGTCTCCATCCCTGTGGTCACTACTGTAGTTCAGACCTGCTTTACCCTTGTAGGACCACTGTACTAACCCCTGCTTGACAGTTTCCAGGCCTCTCCAACTCTAATTTATTTTGCCTCCCATTACAACATTTTTCTGAAGGCTCCTTGCTTAATGCGTGTTCTACAGTCCAGCAGCATCAGCATCACCTGGGAGCTTCTTAGAAATGCAGAATCTTAAGCCCCTCCCTAGACCTACTGAATCTGAACGTATACTTGAACAAACTCTCTTGGTGATCTGAATGCACATTAAAGTCTGAAAAGCATTGCTTTAAAGCATAGCTCTACTTTTCTCCCATCACTGCTGAAACACAAAACCTTCTGTTGCTCACTGGTGCCTGCTGAACATACTCCAAACTCCCTCATCTAATTTTCATTTCCTTCCAGCCTACCAGGACACTTTCCTTTTTCAGAACATGCTCCATCCATCCTTCCTCAGCTCCTGCCTTTGCCCTTGCCTGGGACATTCTCTCACCTCTCTTTATCCTTCTGATCCATAGGGCTGAGCTAAAATGCAGCCTCTTCCTTGATTTCTCCAAGGGATGCCTCTCCCATCATTGGGCATCCCAAGTATTTCCACTATTTCCGCTATTTCTTCTTAGTCTTTCATATCTTGCAGTACAGTTATGAGTTATATTTCCTGACAGCTAGTAGTCCGAAAGCTCCTGAAGGGCAGAACCTATATCTAACTCATATAACTGGCCCTTGATATGGTTTGGATCTGTGTTTCCACCCAAATCTCATGTTCAGTTGTAATTCTCAATGTTGGAGGTGAGGCCTGGTAGGAGGTGATTGGATCATGGGGTTGGCTCCTTCATGAATGGTTTAGCACCAACTCCTCAGTGCTATTCTCATGATGGTGAGTGAGTTCTCACATCTGGTTGTTTAAAAGTATGTGGCACCTTTCCCCGCTTTCTTTGTCCTGTTCCTATCATGTAAGACACCTGCTCCTGCTTTGCCTTTCACCATGAATAAAAACTCCCCTGAGACCTCCCCAAAGCAGATGCTGCCATGCTTCCTGTAGAGCCTGCAGAACCATGAGCCAATGAAACCTCTTTTCTTTATAAATTACTCAGTCTCAGGTATTTTTTTATAGCAGTGGGAGACTAATACAGCCCTTATGATTTTAGTTCATAGGTGATCAATACTTAATTTTAAGATAAATTATTGAAAAAATGTTTATAGCCAGACACAGTGACTCATGCCTGTAATCTTGGCACTTTGTGAGGCTGAGGCAAGAGGATCGCTTGCACTTGAGGCTAGGAGTTTAAGACCAGCCTGGGCAACATATTGAGATCTCATCTCTACTATAAATAAAAATATTAGCCAGATACGGTGGTATGCAACTATAGTCTCAGCTACTTGGGAGGCTGAGTTGAGAGGATCACTAAGCCCAGGGGTTTGAGGCTGCAGTGAGCTATGATTGCACTCCAGTCTGGGCAACAGAGTGAGATTCTGTCTAAAAGAATAGGTGAAAAAGAGTAAATGCGTATTGCTATCAACAGCAAAAGAAATATAAACTCATTCAGCACTCACTTGGTAACATCCAACAAATGACCTCTACTGAATTTAAATGACAAATCGAGAAATGACTTATTCCCAACTACTATAGCTATTACAAATATATAACGGACAGAGAAGATGAAACGTCCAGTTGAAGTTCTGTCCAAATGTTTAAGTGTTAAAACTCTGCAGTTCTCACTTACCTTAAATATCATATAGCACATGGCCAGCAAGAACTCTAGGTGTTTAAAACTCATTCTCTCTTTTCTTCCAACTAAACCGAGGGACCATGGGGGCTAGCCACAAACCCTTTGATCACTTTCTTCAGTGTATAATGTGAAATTTGTTTCAGTCTCCTGACACATGAACACATTTACCAGAAATATTCCTTAGAGCCAATTTGTATAAAGCAAGGAAGAGTCATGGTGGGTGTAGCAGAAACTTGCAATGTTTCCAGGCAAGGAAATACTGTGTTCACAGAATGCTGATTTGGTAAAAGAAGGAGAGGAGTTTTGCTGGGAGAATACCAATGTAGTTTAACAATGCAGCTCAAACATGTCGGGGCATTCTAGGTGACCAGCTCTCAATGACAAGCCCTCAAGACAAGCAGCCTGCCTGCCAGAATCTCACAGATTGGATGCAAGCAAGGGAAATGCTCCATCTATCTCTCCCAAGATGGAGGAACCAAGGAGGGCACTGCAGTTATATTAAGTGATTCTAATTATCACATTTCTACAGCCAGAATGCAGGGTAGTTTTACCCACTGATTCTCCCAGCAGGAGCCAGCCAGAAGAAAAATTAAGAGGATGCTTTGGAAATCTTTTTTCATACTCAAGTTCATAGATGGTCAAGCTATAAAATTTAGGCCTCATCTGAATTTTCTGCTTCGGTTTTTAGAATCTTTTTTTTTTTTTTGCATGAGGTCCCAATTAATTCAAAACAATGAGGCAGGCATCCCTTAGTCCCAAATGATGCTTGCTCCTACGCCTGTACCTTTCCTTGTCCTATCAAAACATCAAAGCTTGTAGTAGTATTATTTGTTAGGAGGACCACAGGATGGCAGTTAAGCATGTGGTCCCTGGGGTCAACCCACCTGGGTTCAAGCCCTTACCCTGCCTCTTCCTAACTGTATCATCCTGGCAAGTTATTGTAACATTCTGCTTATTGAATCTTGCCTTTCTTTCACATTTTGATATTTTGATCATCATGAATTTATTAGGATTAATTTTTATTTTTTAAAGGATTACATTAAAATATTATTACTCTTGATTACTGAGATTTTTGACATTCTCTCAAATTTCTTACCCAAAGCAAGTGAGGTAGTGGCCTGTGTTTCAGTTGCCTCGTCTATAAAGGAAAGTTAAAAATAGTGGCCGGGTGTGGTGGCTCATGCCTATAATCCCAGCACTTTGGGAGGCCAAGGTGGGTGGATCACGAGGTCAGGAGTTTAAGACCAGCCTGACCAACATGGTGAAACCCCGTCTCTACTAAAAATTCAAAAAATAAGCCGTGCGTGGTGGCGCATGCCTGCAATCCTAGCTACTCAGGAAGCTGAGGCAGGAGAATCACTTGAACCCGGGAGGCAGAGGTTGTAGTGAGCTAAGATCGTGCCACTACACTCCAGCTCTGGGCAACAGAGCAAGACTCCGTCTCAATAAATAAATAAATAAATACAATACAATAAAATAAAAATAGTAATGACGCCATTGGATTGTCACAAGGAATAAAAAGGTAATATACTTACAGTGTTTAAAACAACACTTTGCAAAATATGTGAGCTCTCACTATGATTTTCTTTGACTCTGCAAATCTGTTTTTCCTACACTAGAGAAGGAGGACTACCTTAACAAAGCTTCTCAAACTGAACTTTAAGAAAGAATCACCTAGAGAGCTTGTTAAAAATAGATTCCTGGACCCTGCCCCCAGAAATCCTGATTCAGTAGGTCTCAAAGGGGGCCTGAGAATTTGCATTTCTAACAAGCTCCTAGGTGCTGCAGCTACTCTGGGGACAAAACTCTTGAGCAGTCTGCAATACAGAAAATGCAACTGGAGGGCTCCCTATCAAATGTTGGATTGATTTGCTACCAGCATATATACTTGCTCCAAATAATAGCTGCTCCTACCAACCTCCTCTCAGACATTATCCAGGTTCATTTTGAGAAATAGAATCAGTTGCCAATTGCCTCTGCAGCTTTTATCTGCATATCATAGTCTTTCCTTTAGAACTTGTAGCTGTCTTATCAATGCTCATCCTGACTTTGTAAATGAATACTTAGAAAAACATTGCAGAAGTGTCTAAGATCACACAACAACAAAGTATTTTCAGTATTGGTTGCTAAAGAGGTCCAGTATCTCAGTTCAGTTCAGTTCAGTTCAGTTCAGTTCAGTTCAGTTCAGTTCAGTTCAACAAACTCTCACAGATGGCAGGCACTGTGGATAAAAAGATGGAAGGGCCCAGGACATACACTCAGAGTACACAGTCCTTTAGGGGAGAGGGATACATGAACATTAACTTATGATTCAGGATGTGACAAGATAGTAACATGCAGAGAGTGCCATGGAGGAGCAGAGAGGGCACCTTAACCTATCCTAAAGGTGCCAGGTAAGATGTCCTGGAGGAAGCATTAGGTAAAGTGACTCTTCTCCACATCTGAGGGTTACTACCAGTGGCCTGTGAAGCCCCACTAGCTGTAACACTCTGGCCTCTTGGCTCCTGATTCACTCTGCCAGACATGTGCTGGGTCCCGATCCTCCCTGTTCTCCCAGGGAGTGCCTGCTGCCAGGGAGCAGTGCTCTGCTATTCCACGTAGTAAGTCTCACTGAGCAGGCCCTCCTAGATGCCTATGACTGCGTAAATAAGTCTGCCTAATTGGGGACTTCACTTGCCAAGTTCCATCTTCCACCTTAGCCCTTTTTTAAAATGAAGAACAGTGATGTTTTTTAATTCATTTGGAATTCAGGTGGGAAAGAGAAAGGCTCTATATTGGGCTCATTTCAAAACTTCAAGAGAGGTTAGTATCCAAGCTGGGCCAGAAAGGGTGAAGAGAATGCATCAGATGATGATGAGATTCCCATAAAGGAAGTGGTCCTGGGAACGCTGACAGGGCTGAGAAATATTTAGTTCCACCCTGCCTTCTTGTTCGTCACATTCCTTGAAATGGTCCTTTAAAACAGGGTCAGCTTTTCTATGATGAGACCTTGTGCATTTCTCTGAGCCCTATTTTCCTCTAAACAATACTACCCACCTCATAGGCGCTGTAACAATTCAATAAAAAAATATATATGTAAGAGGAAAGTCTCTGGCTACCTAGAACACCCTGGTCCAATGTTTAGCTGTTACTCTCCAGGTTGCAAAGGACTGTGCTTTGTTTCTACTACGTTGCTCAGTGATAAATGCTTACTGGAAGCCTAGTCACTTCTTCAGAGCAAGAGAAAGAGAAAGAACTGTCCCAGCCCCGCCCCTCCTGCTCTCCTTGAATGTGTACATTCCAGAAGCAAAGGCCCAACAAGCTAACTCATGGTCTAAACATTTCTAGCTATGCTGCTGGGCAAAATGATTACAGCTTGAATAACGGCTCTTGCCTGATGTGTGTCTGGGACGTAACTGCAATGTGGCCTCTGTGGATTGGGAACCATCAAGTATTACAAGAGGAAACATAAAAGAAAACACAGCACATAAACAAGCTCCCAGGATCACTGACATAACAAGCTTCTTTACTTCACTACGTAAAACCCACAGAGGAAAAGGGTTGTGCTGACCGCCCCCCACTGGTTCCTATTTCCAGCTCATGGAAGAATTGGCCCTCTGCCTGTCTGCAGACAGGAAATGCTCCTGGTTTGCTAACATGCTTCGCCTCCGTAACCCAGGGCTTCCATCTGTCCACATAGTCAGACTCTCTCCCCCAACCACACAGAGGAGCCTGTTTTCTTCTGACCCCTTCTGCTCTCATCTTCTCCTCAACCCCCTGCAAGGACTGGAGATGGCTCATGTTGGCCCTGTGCCCAGGCAGCCTCCTCCTCCTCCACCCCTCACACACCAGAGGTTCATGAAATTAGTCACTTGGACTTTCCATGGTTTCACTGAAGGTCACTTGCTTTAACTGTCAGCCAGGGAAGAGGCATCTCTGCAGGGAGCTGCAGGGCTGTGGTCTCCCTCCTTGAGAGGGAGGCTAGCTCTCATTGTTGGGATGGCTGCCCCTGGATAGCGTCCGTTTACTGCCCTCCAACTAGAAGGCAAGAGCTCCCTCCAAGACACCGAGGAGGAAGTCAGTTCCCCAGTGACCACTCATGCTTCCATCCTTGACAGGATAAGGCGATTGCCTAAGCCTTTCATGCTTCATTTTTTCCAACTAGAAAAACAAGGATACTTTTCAGATCGCAGAGGTGATCTGAGGACATATTAACCAATTTCTGACAACCACCTTAAGTTTGACCAGAGGAAGTAAAGAATGGTCATGGTTCATCCAGAAGTACTAAGATTAAATAACAACAACAACAATTCTATCTATTTTGTTGGTGAGGAAAAGCAAATTACCAGTGAAAGCTAAACCTAGGTCTCTTTATACAATGTTTCATCTATGAGCTGGAACTTTAGTATTATGAGGCAATAAAAACAAAACACGGCAGAATCCTAAACTCAATGTTCTTTTGGCCCTGTGTCTCACTTGCAGGGGTGGTGGACTCGGTAACTGCAGTGGTTTTAAAGTCCCCAGCCATGTCTCATTCAGGCAGTCAAGGCAGACTCAGAAGGCAAGAGGGTTCAAATTGTTTCCCTGGCAGTGCTGAGATGATTCAGCAGAGGAAGAAAGTGCCAGAAAGGCAGACACTACAAGAAGAGATTGATAAACATTCTGTGCTTTGTGGGTTTCTTAATGCTGACATTTGGAGAATGCAGTGAAGTTTCAAAACTCCAATAGTAAAGATGCATGTCAGAATGGGTCAGACTTGTGATGCACAAGCTTCCTTTCTAATAGGAAGTGACGCCTGGTAGGAGAAACAGGCTGTCCTACTTGATGTTCTCATGTCCAAAGTTAAGAGCTTCCTCAAACATCCTGATATAACATCTAAGACCTTTGCCTATGAAATCACATAAAGTATATAAGGTAATGTTTATCATCCTGTGTCTCACCACTGGTGGTCTGTGGAGGAACAGCAAGTGCTACAGTAGGAGAATAATTTTCATTATGGAACTTCATGGGACTTTGGCAAAATGCCATCAGCCTTCCGACCCACTTAAACGTTACCTCTCCCCACCACCATTCTTGTCAGTTCACTGGCAAGAATCACATGCTCATGGAGTATGCATGAAAATCATTAGAAATAACGGATACGTATCTCTTATATGAAATTTGACTTTTGCAAGGGAAAGGGTATTTTACTTATCTGTATGTGTCTATGATCTACCTGTTTATCTCTACATCAATATTAGACATATTTAATCCCTACATAGAATATACAGATGATTGATAGCTAGATACAGATATAGATAATGCTTCTATATGTGGGTTCCAAAAGATTTCCGTGGCCAGAAAGAATCCAAATAAAGAGAAAGGTTAGGAACTATGTATTTGCTGTTTATATTGCCTTTGTGGGTAAGAACTTCTATAAACTTGCTACCTGATAATTTAAGATTATATTTTGTTTTCTTTTCCTTTCATTATTTTTACCCTCAAATTACCTTTTTCAAGCTTCAAGGGGTGGTCTCTAATTCTTATATCCCTTTCCATTTTAATTCAGTTCAAGGAGAATTATCTATTGTGCTTCCAGGGCTGTGGTTTTAGTATTCAAAAGAAATATAAATCACATTTCCTGTTCTCAAGGTATTCCAAGTCCTGTGGGGAAGGCAAGGCTAAACAGAAAAAGTGTTTGAGAGAGTATAATTCTCGCTAAAATGAATTACATGAATAATAGGTGCTACAGAGACCTATACACTCCAAGATTTGGTGAAAAATCATAGTTTATTTACAGAGGAAAGAGTCCTAATTCTCATAGTCTGTTGACACGTGTTGGTTTCCCTAACACAGTGGACCACCCAGTTGTCCTTCTCTAGCTTTGTTTTGTTGGTCCTGGGGTGACCAGGCCCACACACAGAGATAGGCTCTGCAAGTGGTATGCTGCCCAGGTTGACCATCTGCCCAGGTTTTCCTGTGTGGCACAGGGGAAGTCCACAGTGGCCTTCAAAGGGCAGCTCATGAGGAGCTGCAAGCGAGAGCCTGGAACTGGCAATGGATCTCTACTCCTAAAGCCTCTGAGAACTTCACGAGATAGAAAAAGCTCATCCCGAAATCACAGCAGATTTCTTTTGGCTGGGTGGAGGCTGGAACTGACAAGTCCTACTTTATATATGAAGTCTGTTGTTTAATTTCACAGAGGAGCTGTCACCAGGTTCTAGAAAGAATAGTCAAAAGTGAGACTACCATGTAGAGAACTACTAGTCTGGGCATTTGCTGCCTGAAGGCCCCCCATGTCTTATTACCCAAATGCCTGGGTAAAGATAGAGTTTGGTAAGAGCATGTGGATAAGGCTTCATCGTCCCAGACTTACCTTTCAGGAAAGGACAGAAAATCTACTGTGTTCAGAGAAAAAAGTCTTTGGGAGAAACGGTAAAAGGTAGAGGAGAAAGTGTGAAAATCCAAAAAGGTGTGCCTTTGGGTCTCTCTGACACCAGAGCAGAGCCTTCTGTTTCCTATTAACTAGTAGGGAAAGGGCTGCTTCTGTTTCTTATGATACACAGATTTGGAAAATATCGATTTGTAAGGAATCCCTGAAGGGTTAGTGAAGTTAACATGATTTTCATAAGGACAAGTTGTATCAGAACTTTTGTCATAGAAACTTGAGTGGAAAGAACAGCAGAAATATGAAAAGGAGGAGGAATCTGTGGTCAGTTTTTACTTAGATTGCATGGTCCCTTTTGATACTTTCTGCCAAGCAGTAATCTTTTTAAAATGTAAAGCTTACCAAATGGTTTGCCATCCACTGTTGGATGAAGTCTCCACAGCAGTAAGTTCAATGCCTTTAAATCATCAGCCCTAAATTACCTTTCCAGGCAAATTTGCTGTCAGTCCCTTACCCCATCTCCTGTGAAGCCAATTCAGTTACTAACCATGCCTCTTAAACTTCACGGAGAATCTGAATCACCTGTAGGGCTAGTTAAAGTACAGCTTACCGGGCCAGTCCCATTTCTCCAGTAGGGCCTGGAAATGTGTATTGCTAATAAGTTCCTAGGTGAGGTGATACTGATGCTGCTGGTCTGGAAAAAAACTACAATTTAAAAACTCCTAACCCACTGCCTCTACTCTATACACCAGATCTACTTTATTTACAGTAATATCATATTCCAAATTTATTATAGTTATTAATAGCTGCATGCTCTGTAGGGTTTATTGCCTTGAATCAGGAAAGAGTATATGTTTTAATAAGCTTTGTATCTCTCTTGCCTGCCACAGTGCTTTTCCCCTATAGAAAGAGATTAATAAGCACTAGTATGTTAAATCAGCAGGAAACCAGGCAGAAGAGATGTGTCTTGTGAGCCTACATAAAGCCCTGGGGTGCTCATGTTTAGATGATCTCAAAGAGTTATTTACATCAAGGCATGGGGAAAGAGCTCCTGATCCTTTATTCTTCAATGCACCCTTCAGGTTGCCTCCTATGTCTACTCTTCCCTTGGAAGGTATTCTGAATTCTCATTTGAACCTGGCCGACAGAATGGGCTTCCGAATCAGAAACCTGGATTTGAACCCAACTGTGATATTTACTAATTTTATGGCCTTTAGCAAGTAGGTTGACCGAAGTCTCAGTTTTCCACTTTTTTTTTTTTTTTTTTTTTTTTTTTTAGGGGGTTTTTCTCTTTTGCCCAGGCTGGAGTGCAATGGCGCAATCTCGGCTCCCTGTAACCTCCACCTCCCAGGTTCAAGCAATTCTCCTTCCTCAGCCTCCTGAGTAGCTGGGATTACAGGTGCCTGCCACCATGCCCAGATAATTTTTTTATTTTTAGTACATACGGGGTTTTGCCATATTGGCCAGTCTGGTCTTGAACTCCTGACCTCAGGTGATCAGCCTGCCTCTGCTTCCCAAAGTGCTGGAATTACAAGCATAAGCCACTGAGCCTGACCCAGTTTTCTGATTTTTAAAGTGGGGACTAACACTCCCCAATTTACAGATTCGTTTTGAGGATTCAGTAAAATAATGAATAGAATCTATGTAGACCTGTGCTTGCTACACAGTAGGTCCTCTTGCAGTGTCTATTATTGATTGTAAGTGCACATTTGGGTGAGAGCACACAGTGTGGTTTGAACGAGAGTCCACGTCCTCTGTGAGTGATCCTTGGTGAACACTTTCCTATTAATCACTCTGCAGGGTTTGACAAACAGTTGCAGGATAACTGGAGAGGCACTGCACCTTTCCCTGAATATCAGTGACCTCAATTTCTGCCAGGGGAATAAATCTTCCATTTTAATATAATTTCTCAAGAGTCAATGAAAAGTAGGAATGTCACTGAAGGAAGCCACTAGAAACTGCAGAGCTGAGGAGAGTGGGAAGCGTCCCTGAGGACCGCTCTCTGAGAAGATGCCTCTGTACTGCAATTAGGAACATTTAGACCCTGAAACGGGAGGAATGTGGTGGGGAAGGCAAGGGAATTAAATTTCCTCAGCCTCCCCCACACAAATCAATCACAAAGGAAATAGGCATTTGAGGGAAAAGTTCCTTTAGAATGTATTTTTCTATTTGTATTTCTATTACCTCATCTCATAAATCTCATTCCCTGCTAGTATGACTCCTTGAGCAGAACAGCCCGGATCTTTTTCAGTCTCTTAATAGGTTCATTTTTTACTCTGTAAAATGGACAGAGGAATCTCGGGATCCAGCAGATGGGGAAGTCGCATGTTAAGAGGCTGGCAGGGGGGTCATTTGAGATTGAGAATGGGGGATGTGCAGCTGGCCCTCCAACTGTCTTCCAGATACTGGAATTGTTTACTTCCATGCCAAAGGAAGAATGTGAGGCAATAGAAACATGATCGCAGGGTCTATTCTATAATCTTATTTAAGATTGTCTTGTTTCACGTTCAGCATTCCTATGTCCTGAGTTTTACTCCACAAGTATAGAGTTCGTATGCGATTCCACCATTTTGCACAGCATCAACATGTCCAGGAACTTCCCACGTTTTACCTTCCAAATATATCTCCCAGTTTGCCTCCTGTCTCCCAAATCATAATAAACTGGATGATGAGTTTTGGTTTGGGAAATATAATCATGGCAATAGATGCCCTTCATTTTGCAGATGAGGAAAGCTGGATCTTACAACAGGTTGGTGCCAGTACCTGTGGGCTGAAAGCTAGCTCTTCAGGTCCTCAGCACATTACTCCCTTCTCCTATACCATGCAGCTATCATGTTCATTTTCAGCTCTTGAAAACATGTTTTAAATTAAGAAGCATTTAAATGCTGACAAGACATCCCAGATCCCAGCCTCTGTCTGATTAGAGACAGAAGAAAAATAATGTTAAAGGGCATATCCATAACCTCACACATGGAAGCATTCTCTTAATTCTGCTTTTATCAATCTAACTTTTTTTTTTTTCAATGAACGTATCCAGTTCTTTACATGCAGAATCAGGTCTGACTTTTTTTTTGTTTGTTTGTTTTCATTCATAAGAGGCTCATAAAGTTAAGTCCTGGTACCTTGACATGGTACAAAACAAGCATTTTATTAAAAAGCTATTAGATACTCAGAGATCTTCCAGACCAGATCTAGCAACTGCTATGCTCCCAGAATTGTAGTAGGTTTTAGGTATTAGGGGTTAATAAAAAGATAGGCCAGGCGCGGTGGCTCACCGCAGTGGCCTGTAATCCCAGCACTTTGGAAGGCTGAGGTAGGCGGATCACCTGAGGTTGGGACTTGGAGACCAGCCTGACCAACGTGGAGAAACCCCGTCTCTACTAAAACTACAAAATTAGCCGGGCATGGTGGTGCATGCCTGTAATCCCAGCTACTTGGGGGGCTGAGGCAGGAGAATCGATTGAACCCGGGAGGCGGAGGTTGCGGTGAGCCGAGATTGCACCATTGCACTCCAGCCTGGGCAACAAGAGTGAAACTCCGTCTCAAAAAAAAAAAAAAAAAAAAAAAAAAAAGAAAAAGGAAGTTAATGAAAAGATAAAGACCCTGTCCTCATGGAACTTACAGTTGAGCTTAACTACCCTGAACAAGGGGGTCTGGGCAGGACTCTTTCCTAGGCTGCCCTAGATGCAAAAAGCCCGGAGTCTGGCATAGTTTCATTAAATGACCATCCTTCCCAATTAGCCATGAAAAACACTGCTTGTGTAGCTATGTCATTATCATTTCCTGCTTGGATTAGTGTAATCCATGATATGCAGGCCTTCTGTGCTCCAGCATTTCCTCTGGGGATTTGCAACTTTTGCAAAACCCAGCTTTAGAATGTTGGCTGGAGCCAAGACTTCATTACTCACATTACTCCTATGCCAAGCAAACTTCACGGGCTTCCTTTACAGTGGAGTGCACACTATAAACGTTCCGTAGTTTAAAGAGATGAACAGAAATCTCTTTCCCAAACCCGGGGCTGTCTCGGCAGTTTAAGTATACACTTCCCTCCCTTCAAGCAAAAATTGGCAATTGCCAGCCCCAGACAAGGTATGTGTTCATCTCTCATTCCCTGTCAAAAAAAAAAGCTGGATGCTGTAGAAACGATTCACGCCTTCAGTAGAGTTGATGAGGCTCCTTCCAATTCTATCAACTCTTCCAGCTTTTCTATTTGTCTACAGTGGTTATTTCCTGGGAGACTCCCTTAGGTATGTCAACTGTCTTATACCCACAATATCATTCTTTCAATCATAAGCTCTTATTATCTTCAGAAAAAAAATAATCCTGGAGATCAACTGGAAATATTTCAAATGAGAAAACTGATGCTGAGAAAGACAAGGTACTTAGATAAGGTCACAGCTAGGATTAGAACCTAAGTCTCCTAACTGACCTACACAGCTACTCCATCGTCTCCACTAAATAGTTACTATTCCAATGACCTGTGCCACATATCTAGTTTCTCTCTACATTTTCGGCAATGACCATTTTTATCTGTAGGTTGTCCAACCCTTTGGTACTGTTCCGGAAGGGGTCCTGAATACCAAATACCACTTCGTTTTGATAATACTGCTGAGGTAATATCTCAGAATAGATTTTCATTGCCAGAGCAGGCAGAAACCCATTAAAGGATATTCTAGCTTCGGAAGAAATACCAAACTTTCTTTCTTTCTTTTTTTGTTTGAGATGGAGTTTTGCTCTGATTGCCCATGCAGGAGTGCAATGGCGCGATCTTGGCTCACTGCAACCTCCACCTCCTGGGTTCAAGAGGTTCTCCTACCTCAGCCTCCTGAGTAGCTGGGACTACAGGTACCCATCACCATACCTGGGTAATTTTTTATTTTTTATTTTTTTGGTATTTTTAGTAGAGACGAGGATTTCACCATGTTGGCCAAGCTGGTCTTGAACTCCTGACCTCAAGTTATCCACCTGCCTCAGTTTCCGAAAGTGCTGTGATTACAGGCATGAGCCACCATGCCCAGCCAATACTGCGTTTTCACAAATTCAAGCTGCATGAAACAGATGAAAGAGCATTATATTGCCTTCTGGTTATGGGTCAGTCTATCTTTGTGAATCTAGTCATAAAAACATAGAAATTCAGAGCTGAAAGGGACTTCAGAGATCATCTTGTCAAATCTTTCAGTTTAAAGGTGAGGAAAGTAAGACCAAGAGAACACTAAAGATTTGCCCATGGCTACAGAACTAGTTACAAGGAACCTGGGCCTGTCCTTTTTTTCTCTGTCACACAGTGTAGTAACAGAGTCCTATGCCACCTGATATACCCAGTGTTTTTTCCATCCCAGTATTTTACCAATGATGCTGTTTCTATTTAGCGTTCTATAAGAAATTCTCAAGAAAGAAGAACATGCTCTTGATCTTCTTTTTAGAGTGATACAGATTGTGCCAAAGCCCCCAACTCACCTATTCCGTAGCAGGAGGCACAAGCCAACCTACAACAAATCCCTGAACACAACACAGAAAAAAGAAGAAAAACCATCCTATCGTGATCTCAAAGAAAGTAGGGTCAAAGATCTGATGGGCACCGTTGATCATATACCCTTTGATGTATAATGCTTAAGACAGATAGTGCGTCACTTTCATAACTAAAGCAAGCACAAAAAATGTCAAATTCTGCTTCAAGGGCAATGAGCCTCCCAACAGGACTGATTATGGGAGAAACCCACCCATCCTTTCTATTTTCCTCTTCATTGAACTTGTGCAATATATTTCCATAAATGTCTTAGTGGCCAGAACTTTCAAGGGCAAGAACTTTTTAAATAACTTTCCATTATATAAGTAATAGACAACAATTATAGAAAACTTGGAAAATACAGAACATTATACACAAGAAAACAAAAGAGATCTATCTGCCATCTGTAGATAATTCTGTTAATTTTTCTAATATATCTCACCACTGTTTCTTCTAGGCATGCATATGCACAATATTTTTCAAATAAATTGGCCTCACATCATTACACATTGCTTTGTAGTCTGCTTTTTTCCCTATATATTACAATTTATTAACAATATATATTTTTTGCAAGTGGTTCTCAAACTTCAGTGAGCATCAGAATCACCTGGAAAGTCTTGTTAGAACACAAAGTGCTGAATCTCAGTCCCAGTTTCTGATGTGGTGGCTTTAGGGCAGAGATCCATAATTTGCATTTCTAACAAGTTTTCAGGAGATATTATTGGTGGTGTTGGTCTGGGAGACACACTTTGAGAACCAAAGTTGAACCTTAACATACTTTTTTAATGGCTATATTCTTTTGAGCAGATGTGGCATGCAATAGACATTAGGGCTTTTTCCAGATTTTTACTGTTATAAATAATACTGTAATAAATATTTACATTTTACATATCTCTGTTTCTTTTTTAAAAATGGCTTTATTAAGGTATATTTCACATGCCATAAAAGTCCACCTATTTTAAATATGCAATTCATTGATTGTTTCTTGAACATAAATTTTAAAAAGAAGAATTGCTGGGTCAAAGATTATGAATTTTTTAAGGTTTTTGATACATATCGACAAACTGTCCTCTGAGGTTGTACATAATTACGCTCTCACAGCAGAGTACCAGAGTCTCATTTTCTGATTTCCTGGGGGCAACTCAGGGTATTATAATTTTAAAAACAGCGTTACCAGTTTTAAAGGAGTAAAACAGTATCACATCGTTGCTTTTATTTGTATTTCTTTTACATCAACTGAGGTTGAACATTTCCCCCATATATTTGACATTAGTATTTATGATTTTGTGACTTGCTCTGTCTTAGGCAGGATATTTGTGCAGGTATCGTGCACAGCACAAGACGATGAGGACACAGTCATCTTAAGGACAGACTAAAGGACACAAAGAATATCCTTTGTAAAATATCATTTCCCTACAATTCTCACTGAATGTCATCATGTCTCTCTCTCTCTCTCTCTCTCTCTGTCTCTCTGCCTGTCTCTCCCTGTCTCTCTCTCTCTCTCTCTCTCACACACACACACACACACACACCACATTATGAAGGACTTTCATGCTGTGGGAAGCCCCAGGGATTGTAAAAACATGCTAGACTAAAAACTCCCAACTGAATTGAGTGAGTCAGTTTTCTGCACATAGCCAACTGAATTTAAAGGATAAGTGTGATCATGTTTGTTTAATTCATTTTAAAAGAAAGTGGTTATTTTCATTAAGTTAAATAGTTTTCTTCTTGTTTCCACTCTACTCTGAGGGTGTGCAGACTGTCTGATAGATGTTACCCTTGCACAGTGGAAGTTAGAAGAAAGAGGACCCAACGAGACAGCTGTAATTGCTGATGTTTGAAGTTTCCTAACTTGCCGCCACAGAAGGCTTAAGGTCAAATATCAATATCTAAAGCACTGGTGAAGAATTCTGCATTCTGAGGTTCGCTGGCATTCACCGAGATGGGGAAGGGGGTGTTGTACGTATGTCACAGGTGAAGGAGGGCTGGTGCCCAAAGCATCCGATACAAAGGCACTGTCTGTTTCAGGTTTCAGCTTAGGATGCAGTGAACTGTCTAGAACTTTTTAGAAGCGTTTCATTTTCCTAAAATTCTTCTGAATAAAAACAAGGCGAGTCCTCTAGTAGACCACCTGATTTGAAATAACAGCATCTTGTTCTGCCCTACTGACTGCTCACCCGCTAAAGGCTACGTTTTATGAACACATTCTTAGTCCTCTCCTCTTCTCCCTTTATGCACTTTTCCTGAGGGATGTTCTATGCTCCCATGGCTTCACCTCCCTCCCTGATGCTGATGATGCCAAACACCATGTCCGCATTTAAAAACTTGCTGTTCATTCATCTTAATAAATGCCTGCTGGGAATTTCTCTTCCCTGGAAGGACCGACAGGTGACTCCAACCTAACCTGTTTAAAACTGAGCTCTTTAACTCCCTCCACCTCATACTTCCCTTTCTTGGAGTCCTTATTTCAGTTAATGGCATTGTCATTTGTGTTAGAAAATCAAGTCTAATCTGGACACTCGCTACTCACTTGAATCCTGCCTCTCCTGCCTCAGACAAGTGTCTCTAATGGGTCCTTCTTTTCTATTCCCGTTGCCCTGTGCGGTAGCTCAGACCTTCCAAATCTCTTGCTCTCACTCCTTCAATCTTCCTAGCTGGCCTTCCTCCTGCCAGACTTCCTTCACCCTAATCCACTTTATGCCTTCCACACTAGCCCCCAGAGGTGTCTTCCCATTAGAGAAATCTGATAACGTCACTCCCCTGCCTGAGGAGGCTGCCCAGAGGACTAATCTAAATTCTTTGGCACAGAGAAGAAGACCTTTCGCTCTCAGCCTCCTCTTTGTCCGCCCTCCTCACATCAGTCCCATCACCCGTCTCCCAGGCACCTTTGCTCCTGTCACATTGAATCTCTTTAGCCAAAACAAGTTATTTGTAGCCATTTACTCCTTCAGGCTGTGTGCCTGCTCCTCCCTCTTACTTGTCACAAAATCTCCTCCCGATTCTTCAATACCAGCTGCAGTGAAACATCTCATTCATTAATTCACTCATTCAACATATTTATTTTGAGCACCTAATATTTGTAAAATACTGTGTTAAAAGAAGCTAAAGAGACAGAAATCCTGTTCTCGCTGAGCCATGTATTTTTCCGGAAGCCTTTCTTGACACCGTTGGCAGTTAATAATTTCCTCCTAATTCTCATAGCATTCTGTTCATACATTATCATAGCAGTTAACAAGCATATGTAATGACCTGTGTATATGTCTGAAGTCTGGATTCCTGCTGAGGCTGAGCTCCTGAGGTTGGGGCTGGGAGGGTTGCTGCAATAACTGAGTCTTATTCCTCTCCAGCTTGGAGGAGAGTATTTCACATAGTAATTAAGCTCATGGGTTCTGGAGCTGACTACCTGGGTTCAAACTCTGTGCCTGGGTTCAAACTCTGTGCCAATCGCTGTGCAATTTACAAGCTCTCTAACCTTGAAAATTTTTCTTAATCTGTCCATGCTTTGGTTTGCTCCTCTGTTGAATGAATGTAATAGTAGTAACTATAAAGTTGTAAGGATTAAAGGAGTTAATTTATGAAAGCAATTAGTATAGAATATGGTAGGTGTTCTATCTTTATTAATTCCATTATGGTGCCTAGTAATAGAAAGCCTTCAATAAAAGCTGACTGAATTAGTAGATAGCCATTATTTAAATATAAGATCTATCTATCTACCTATCTATCTCTAGTCAAAGACCATATCATCTCATTCCCAGGAATGAGAATGGTGAGGAGGGATGAAGTCCAGGCAGCCCAGGGCAGTGGCTCTCAGACTTTAGTGCGCTTTAAAATCTCCTAGGGAACCCATTAAAATTTCATATTTCGGCCGGGCGCGGTGGCTCAAGCCTGTAATCCCAGCACATTGGGAGGCCGAGACGGGTGGATCACGAGGTCAGGAGATCGAGACCATCCTGGCTAACCCGGTGAAACCCCGTCTCTACTAAAAATACAAAAAAAAAAAACTAGCCGGGCGAGGTGGCGGGCGCCTGTAGTCCCAGCTACTCCGGAGGCTGAGGCAGGAGAATGGCAGGAACCCGGGAGGCGGAGCTTGCAGTGAGCTGAGATCCGGCCACTGCACTCCAGCCCGGGCTACAGAGCAAAACTCCGTCTCAAAAAAAAAAAAAAAAAAAAAAAAAAAAAAAAAAATTTCATATTTCTACTCCCTTTTTGATTTGGTAATTTGGGAATAGATCTCAGAACCTGCATTTCTAATGAGCCCCGTGTGGATGGAGGGTTGTTGGATCACACTTTGAAAAATACTGGCCCTTGAGAGATCTCTTAGATGCCTTTCCTCCATGAGGATCCCAGAATGACACACTGTCCCTTGCACAGGGACTGGAGAAATCCTCCTGTTCAAGGTGGCATGGTGCCCTGTGAACCTCAGGGTCCGTCCATGGAAGACCATCAGGGAGGAAATGAAGTGCATAAAATTCACTATGCTGAGATCAGCTACAAACACATCTGAGTCATAAAGTTGTGCTGGCTGGTGTGGGGATTTGAGAAATGTTTCTGCATGATCCACTTGTGTTATTTCACAAGAATTGGCAATGCAGCAATGGTATTTAGGGTGCCTAGTGGTGCTATTCAGGTTTGAACTTCACCATAAGTTTCATGTAGGATTAATTTATTATTATTAATCTGCCATAAATTACTGATGTGACTTTTAGCAGGCCACTTTGCTGTTCTGGCCTCTTCTTTATATGATGGGTGGGTTAAGTTTCTCTTATCCTTCCAACTTTGTTGTTCTGACTCCCATGCAGGGAATTACATACCACTGACAGAAGGCCTGAATGAATTAATAACCCTTCATAAGATAGAAGAGTTTACTCTGTATTAACCTTAGCTTCAGTTTCCAAATGTCAATCAATAGCAACACAACTGGATGTTTAAAAGTGAGAGAGAGTGCCAGCTCCACTGTGCACCCTTATCCAGCACTCAGCTGTAATAGGAATGAAAAAGCACACCTGAAACAAAGACCCATTCTCTTTCCTCCTGCTCTACCTGCAGCAAACCTGTTCCATCCAGCGCTTTCTCCAAATGCTGCATTTTCCTGCTCCCAGGCCCTGGGAATGGGCAACCCAGGAGTAGGTGCTTGAGCTCCTCCTTCTAAAAAAGTCCTGCTGAGGTTATCTGTAGCAAGTAACCTGGTCACGTCCTTGGAAGCAAATTGTAAGGCACTAGCAACAGTGAGTTCATGGCTAGTTTTCTGCAAAGCCAATTCCCATTCTTACCTTTATTTCTGTTATGCCAGCAGAATGGGGCAAGAAAGAGGAACAGAAAATAAAGTAAACTTTTTTAAAATTTTTTTTGAGATGGAGTCTAGCTCTGTCACCAGGCTGGAATGCAGTGGTGTGATCTCGGCTCACTGCAACCTCTACCTCCTGGGCTCAAGCGATTCTCCTGCCTCAGCTTCCTGAAGCTGGAACTACAGGCGTGTGCCACCACGCCCAGGTAATTTTTGTATTTTTAGTAGAGACGGGGTTTCGCCATGTCTCGATCTCTTGACCTCGTGATCTGCTCGTCTCGGCCTCCCAAAGTGTTGGGATTGCAGGCGTGAGCCACCGCGCCCGACTAGTAAAACTTTATTCTTCTAGTGTTACCTAACATGGAGCAACATCTCTGGTTCTGAGTTATTTTGCTGTACATTGCACAGAGGGCTCCACAAGAAAAATGCCTTCTGTTTGTCGATTTCAAGAGGATGCAGGTTCAGAGAATGCACAGCATCACACGGTCCCTTTCTACTGGTTCAGGGCACATCATGTGCTACAGTGCAGCTGCCCAGCATTGTGCCTACGTTCTACATTCTAATGTCCACCTGGGCGGTATTTTCCAACCTTTTCACAAACAAGGGAATCCCAGCCTTTTATTATTTCTCCCTCCTCTGCCCATATCATGGGATGAAAGATTTTTCTTCCAAATTGCATTAATAAGTAATTAATGGAATTTAAAAATTAATCAGACACAGATAATGGCTAATCGATGCTTCTCATCTTCACCAGAGTACCAGTGTAATTACTTTTATCATTCCAGTGAAAAGCAGAGAAAATTGGCCTCTCAGTGAGTTTATTCAGTCTTATCACAGGTACAGTGTGCTTTCTGATAAGCTTTTTAGAAAATTGAAGGTAGCTCAAAGAACCTTGATTATTCCTTGAACACTACATTTTGACAGGAAACTAAGCAAGAAGAGTGTAGATTCTATTCCTTCACAAAGAAGGGGTAGATGTTTGATGCGTGGATTACCAAGCAGCAAAGGACAGAAGAATGTCTTGGCTAATGCATGGGGCTGAAAGCTGTGGAGAAAAAGGATGAGGGAGAAGGGTGGCTTCTGTGTGTAGATTCTCCTCTTTTTTTTTTTTTTTTTTTTTTTTTTGAGATAGAGTCGCACTCTGTCATCCAGGCTGGAGTGCAGTGGCACGATCTCAGTTCACTGCAAGCTCCACCTCCCAGGTTCACACCATTCTCCTGCCTCAGTCTCCCGAGTAGCTGGGACTACAGGCACCCACCACCACACCCGTCTAATTTTTTGCATTTTTAGTAGAGACCGGGTTTCATCGTGTTAGCCAGGATGGTCTCAATCTCCTGACCTCAAATGATCTGCCCGCCTAGGCCTCCCAAAGTGCTGGGATTATAGGTGTGAGCCACCGTGCCCGGCCTCTCCTTTTTTTTTTTAAACTACTGGTGAGGAGGTGCAGACTAGTTGAGCCCTGGGTTCCCACTTATCTTTTCTCTCTCTTACCTTCACGTCTTTTCTTTTTCATTTCCTACTGTCTCCAAGGTAATTGATGGTGGGACCAGAAAGAGGATGGAATAAAAACCATTGGAGGGAAGAGTGAACTGAGCTATCAGATTGTATGTGAGCTGAGAAGAATACACACTCTTCATTGTCTGTGATTATAATCTAACGGTGATATGTCATCGCCTTATTGCGTATGTGTTTATATCTCCCCAAGACCTGGCGTGTTCTTCTCTGCCTTATTCCCCTTGTGCTTCAAGACTCCATCCAGTCTGGGCAGGTGCTCCTCTTCTGTGTTCAAGATATTATATTTAATTATTGGTTCATTTTTCTGACCTTCCCACTCCACTCTGCAATCCAGTGAGGGCATCTCTATTCCCAGGGACCCAGAAAATGCTTGCATGTGGTTCATGTTCAATAAATACATTTTTAATATATTAATGAAAATATGTGTAAATACATGCCAGATAAAGGACAGTGTTCCTTCTAGTTGTCAGTGCAGTCATGGGACTAATGAAACAGAAAACAGGTACCATCCCAAGTTAAACTCCAGTGAGAGAATAAACAACATGCCAAAGTTCAGTAATGAAGAGTCAAGTCAGAGCTGGAGACAGGGTGATAGTAGAAACCAAATAATGAATGGCAGATGCCAAGGGATACGGGTTCAGTTAAAGGCAACCCAGGAAGCAAGCAAGGGCAAAGGAGGTTGTGCATTCTTTAGGGGAGGGAGGCATCTGTGGAAGGCCCTTGTCTACCACCTTCTCCATTCTCAGCAGTGTCCCTCAGAAGAAGCACTGCTGGTATAATGAGGGCTGGGATGCTAACCCTTAAATCTGACAACTTTGGTGAAATTGCTACTTTGATATCAGAGACCATGCCTTCCAGGTCTTGGGTATTCTAACAGTATTGTCCCACAGTGCCTTGTAGAGAGAGTCACTTGGGCAACGTTCTGATTCAGCTAAAACACAAAGCACACCATATTCTGATAAATATAGCTGGAATTTTTGGTTCTTTTGTACACTTATGTATCCAAAAAGTGTAGACCTCTGCTTATCACATAGCTGGTGCTCAATAAATATTTTTTGAATGAATAAATGCATGTTTAAAACCTCATTGCAGGTCATTCTCCCTGTGGTCAGAACTGAGTAGTATTTTAATTAACACTCATCAAGGTTGCTTATGGCTCATCAGCAAAGCAAAAGTGGATAACAAATCTTAATGCGGGTGCATTCGTCACTTGATGAAGTGCATCAGAGCCAGACTGGTGGTGTTCAGAGAGTCTCCTTCTTAGGTAGGTTCTTTGCTCATTTCTGAAGCAATCTAAGCCTGCTCCTTTTTCAAGATTTGGGTAAGTTATAGCAGCAAGAGAACAGCTTCTTTTCTCAGATGGGTCTCTGTTCATGTCCTCTTACACGAAAAGGAAGGCTTTGTGCCTAATGCTACATTTCAGAATTTAGAGTAAGATTCAGTGTCTGCAGCCATGCATTTTTGTCCTAAAATGTTACCCTTGAAATCAATGACATGAAGATACAATATGAGTAGTGGAATAAATTTCATATGAAGTAGCATATGTGTTAAAGGCAT
This sequence comes from Theropithecus gelada, assembly GCF_003255815.1. Classification (NCBI taxonomy): domain Eukaryota; kingdom Metazoa; phylum Chordata; class Mammalia; order Primates; family Cercopithecidae; genus Theropithecus; species Theropithecus gelada. Next base: position 88,089,573 of record NC_037682.1, read on the forward strand.
TTACAATCCCAGAGAATGTGAGTTTACATTTCACTTGTCCTGCTACAATGCTCTATGAATTTATTCAGCTGGTTTTAATAATAATTTTTTAAGTGGTGGGAATATTTTTCTGTGTGTATATTATGGTATGAGAGACTCTTCCAACAAGAATTTAACACCAGCAGAACACATGTGTACAGATGGAAAAACATAAGTAATTCTCTTTCATATGTTTTCCAGCCTCTCGATATGTAGACCACCACACACTGAATCAGAGCCAAAGTGCCTTTCAAATGGGCATGCATCCTTTTTGCCAGCTGCCATGGATGATAAGATTCTATTTCCTTCCTAATATCCTTCCCCTCCTTGCACCCCAGCATAATCGTTTTTGGCACTTACAAGCCATCTCTTGCCAGGTTCTTGCCTATGCAAACATATTACTCCTCTTTCCCTTTTACAGAGGGGCTCTGGGACCCAGGGGCTGTCGGAAGATGTGTCCCAGAGCACTTGGACACAAGAACTACAGCTATCAACCACAAACATCTTGGAGGAAATGTTTCACCACCAAAAGAAGAGCCTCAAATGTAGAGAATATTTTTTCTCTTTCTACCGTGACAGGAAGCAAGAAAGAAGAAAAAGCATTCTAAAGAAAATGGTTTTGTAAATAAGAAACCAAAGGGAGGAGCTGATTTTCAGTGGGACAGAGTTCCATCTTTAACAGGTTGAGTCTGAGGGGCCTGAGAAGTCCTGGAGATAAAGGCTTGGAGCTCAGGGCAGAAATTGGGTCCATCCTGGAAAGACTAAGATTTTCAGAACCATCCACACAGAAATACCCTTCCTCCTGGAGGAGGAAACGGGTAAGAGACTAAGAGCTGAGGCTGAACTTTGTGGGTCATCCACCTCTAGGAGGGTACAGGAAGAAGTGGGAAGGAGGCAGAAGAATTCAAAAGAGGAAGAGGAAGTACACAAGCTCCCTGAATGCCATGCAAGCCACAGGAGACAGAATTTCAGAAAGCAAGAAAGTGGACCCTCAGCGATGGCAGAGGCCACAGGGGTGTCTAGAAGGTAAGGACAGGGACTTCTTTGTCTTCGTTCCCCCTCTCCTGTCCCCTAACATCATTATGTACTCCTCACTTTCTCCACTCCTGCCTCACTCCAATAACATTCTGATTAGAACTGCTTCTCCTGAAGGAGGCAGAAGATATGTACTATTGTTTTTGCTCTTTTATTTTTCAGAACTGTTGCCATTTTGTCACCTGTTTCTGTTCAGGGCAAGGGGACAGCAGGAAACACTTGTGGCATATCCTCCATGTGATAACCACTGAGTGGAATAAAATGGTAATGAAAACATTTAAGCAGCAATGACTTCGCAAAAGGCAGCAACAGAATTGTCAAGGCAGAGGAGTTGATCTTGGGAGCAGATGGCCTCTCCCCCCATCCCAGTCCTTCCACATGGCATGAGGGGCAGGTCAAATTCGCCCGTCCTTTCCTTCATTCCCTGGAATGAAAACCCTGCCTGGCTCAGCCAGTTGTCATTAGGTCACATAAGATCTAAAGGCTGCATGAATAGGAAGTCCTGTTAGGGGGACGCCTTGCTTTTCTGTCCTGGAAGGTTCATACCAATCGCATATCCTCTGTGAACACTCCCCCAGGACACTGCCATCTGTGGTGATTTCCCTCATCTGAAATTCTCTAGTCAACATTTAGACATTACCTATTTCACTTTATTTTATTTTATTTTGAGATGGAGTATTGCTCTGTCACCCGGGCTGGAGCGCAACGGCACAGTCTCAGCTCACTGCAACCTCTGGGGTTTCACCATGTTGGTCAGGCTGGTCTAGAACTCCTGACCTCAGGTGATCCACCTGCCTTGGCCTCCCAAAGTGCTAGGATTACAGATGTGAAGCCCACACCCACCCTACCTATTTCACTTTATTATGTAAGTACCCACAAGCCTGAGTGAAACAATCTCCTTGAGAAGAGCAATTGTGACATACACTTGTGGGATACCCACAAAGCCTGAAGCATGTGCAATTGTTAACCTGAAGTAAATGCCTCTTGGGGCACCTATGATCATTCAACTCTCTTGCCACTGTTTCCCTCTGACAGTGAATCTGTTTTAAGGGACATCTTCTTGATTTGGCCTTTGGCTAGAGTAATATTCTTGGAGCGCAGAAACCCTAAGGCATTGTTTCGTAATCGCCATTCAGCATTTCTGAGCGCTTCGGAAAACGTGGTGCGAAGCAGCTCCTTCTTAGCATGTTACACAAGCAACATTAAACAAAGCAGGAAGGGGAAAACTAGAGGGAAGGATGGCCCAAACTCCTGGGGCTGACAACTTCTTAATCTAAGCCTTCTAATAATTACCACAAAGGAATATTTATTTTAAGAGTCTTGCATGCACCTTCATTTCTTCCTCTACTGCTTATTTTGTGACCCAGAAAATTTTACCATGCTTGCAAGAATAAAGGAGTGTCAGGTTTTCTTGCAGTAGAGATGCTATTCCTCATCAAGGGAAATGGAAACCAAATTAAACTGTGTTCTGCAATTTTTAAAACATATCTCAAATGCAAGCCAACAAAAATCTCCCTGGCTCTAGTTGCATTAATTTTTTTATGATGTGCACAGCAAACCACTGTAGTAGCCCCTGACTGCAAAAACCCATAGAGGTACCACAGACCTTGTCATACACTCTAAAAAATCGGAAGTCATGGGCTTTACCAACATCTTTCTCCACTTTAGCAATATTTGTCCTTAGCATAACAAGGACATGAAAAGTCAGTTTCTTATGCGTGTATCAATACTTTCTGAAATCTCAGTTCTTTCGTTTCGTTTTGTTTTGTTTTAGATGGAGTGTCACTCTGTCATCACCCAGGCTGGAGTGCAGTGGCACGATCTCGGCTCACTGCCGAGGCACCTCCGCCTCCCGGGTTCAAGCTCTTCTCCTTCCTCAGCCTCCCAAGTAGCTGGAACTACAGGCACCTGCCACCATGCATGCCTAACTATCATTTATTTATTTATTGTATTTTTAGTACAGATGGGGTTTCACCATGTTGGTCAGGCTGGTCTCAAACTCATGACCTCAAATGATCCGCCCACCTCTGCCTCCCAAAGTGCTGGGATTACAGGCGTGAGCCACTGTGCCTGGTCTTAAATCTCAGTTCTATAACTTACCTATTGTGAATGCAAAATATAGGTTGCCTCTAATTGACATAACACATTGGAGAATAGGATCATAGGAAAAAAAAGGACTTCTCAATGTGTATAGTGCTTCATTGTTTAGAATATGCAATCACAGGAATTATCTCCTTTAATCCCTATATCTACCTTTTGAGGTAAGTATGAGGACTCGAATTTTACTGAAGAAGATGTGGTTCAGAGATGCTGAGTCATTAGCCCAAAATCCTTGAAGAAGTCATTGTCAAAGCCAGCACTTAAAGCAAGGTTAAATCCCCTGGCAAATCCACACTTATTTAATCCCACCAAGTTGTCTCCATATAAAAACTTAATATTTGTTACAATTCATCTTTATGGAAAGATAGAGTTCAATGTTTAACTCAGAAAACTGAATAAGGTGTAAATCATTGAATGCTTACTGTAATATGCTAGATACTATATTATGCGATTTATATCCATTATTACACTTAGCCCTAAAATGATGCTAAGAAAAAAATTAAGTGTTTTAGGGAGTAAAGCTGAGGGCTCATCTTGAGGTAGGAGAGAGCTAATGTGCCCTGGATGTATTCTGGGGTGCTGCTGATGGTCAGTAGGAAGGACTGCTTTTGGATGGAGCACAGAGTTTTCTTGCCACTCTATGAAACCCTTCAACACTGCTCTGGGCCTATGAGAGACACAGCTCTGGGCCTATGAGAAAATGGAAAAGGTAAGACCACCTTTTCGAATCCTAATCTTGTTGTAACTGAACCGCGTCTGATGAGGATGGATGTTGGCAATTATGGAAATGGCATCAAGGGCTCCTAATTAAGGCCACCAGGTAGTGGGAAGGAAGAAGCTCTGGTTGTTGAAGACTGGATGAATGTCAGGCACTTTAATCCAGAGTTTAAAGGGGCTTGGAGGAGCTTCGATGTAGTGATACCAATAGGTGGGAGATCAAAATCAAAGACTGTTTTCCTGATTGGCATGCCACCAGGCAGGGGAAAAAATGACTGAGCATGCTATATGCCAAGCACCATCCTAGGCACTAAAAACAGAAAGATAAAAAGGAGAAAATGTTGCTACCTTTGTAGGACTTAGGGTCTAATAAGGAATAAATATACCATTCATGGTCGTTTTTCAGGTCACCGTGGCCTAGAGAGGGCAGAGTTACATATGTAAAACAGACATGAAAATGTATCAGGAGAATGTCATTTTACTGAAAGTCTCTCCAGATACACTGCTGCTTTAACTCTTGATTGAACCATAAAAGTGAAGTCACCCCCAAATGGCATGGTGTTCTCAATTATTTGAGTTCAGTTGTCACTGGTAGGAGGCCCTTTGAGGGTTATGAATCATTACCTGTACCATGTTATTAAATGGGAAAAATATGTTCTAATAGAATGTGACTGTCAATTTTCAGGGGCATTACAGTCCCCTGGGAACTGAACTGCATCACAAGAGGACAGGGATGTCACCGGGAAAGAAGCAGGCATGCATGTGATATGTACAATCATTTCTTTTCACAACATACTTGGTAATGAGGCAGGTTTTATCCAAAATAGCATAGGAGTACTTGCAGACAACCGTCCAAGTGACAGGCCACTGCCAAAGTTACAAGGTATGTCGATGTTTAATACTAAAAATCTGACAATGTGGTGGGGGATGGGTTTTCATTTGGGGGCTGAGTCTCCCCAGGCCGCAAATACACCTAGAAATACACTCTTTTTCATAGAGAAGCTTCAATCACATTCAGTCTCTTTCTATTATTTTCAAATACCTTTGTATCTGATCTAAACATTTGTCCTGAAATTATTAGCAACTCCAAGCCTACATTTTGTCAAAAGGATTTCCATGAAAGATAGGATAAGGCAGGAGGCGTGGGAGAGAACATTTGAGAGTGGAAATATAGCTTGAGAATAATTAATTTCTTCATGTTGGAATTCACAGACAGTGGCATTTTTGAGGGAATTTTTGAGGGCAGTGGAAAAAATTGAAAATCTGGAGAGCTTAGTTGTGTGTGTGTGTGTGTCTGTGTGTGTATGTGTGTGTGTGTGTTTAAATAAGATCCTGTACCTGGGATACAATTTAAATCCTGATGAGATCTACAATTTTGTACTCTCTAAATTAAAAAATATATATATCACAATTCAAATAAGTGTTTCTTTCTGGGAATTTTCCTTTTTTTTTTTTCCTGACACAGCCAGGCTGAGACATCAACACCTACAAAAACTGTGGGAAAACACATTAAAAGTGATTAGAAAAACAATAAAAGACATCCGTGGGTTTGTGCAACTCTCTCAGACAGTTTTACGGGGAGGATCAAAGATGTGGACCTCGACTCTGTGATAAACCAAGGTCGGCTGCCATGATGAGGACATGGTTTCACTTGAGTGCCTTGTTTTTAATGCCCGTGGAGAGAGAGCAGGCGCACAGCATCTGATTGAGTGAAGGGCCACCTCTCTGAAATCACCCCTGACTTTGATCAGGAGGCAGAGCCAGGGGTGGAACAAATATATTTGATCTGAAGAGTTAAATTCTCCCTCAGCCAGCTTTTTAGGAATGACCTTCCTGTGCAGTAAGTCACCAGCCACAGAGAAACATCAGTTCCTCCCTGGCATATGTCAGGAAATGGCTGCAGGAGTGATTGCCTCTGAGGGGAAAAGGGAGCTGTACAACCAATCGCCTAAAACTACCAACACCACATGGAATCCGAGGATGTCACAAAAGCCAGCTTTAATCAAGCTTGATTGTGGAAAACATAAAAACATACGCAGCTGCAGCACAATATCTTATTAATCGTCACCAGTGTTCCAAGAGGTAGGTGTTAATTGTCTCTTGTGCTTCTCTGGGTATGTCTGGTAGCCGGTTTTGCTGTTAACTTGAACATGGATTAGATGTGAGGAAGAACAAAAGGATCAGGAGGATTTCTAGGCAACACAATCTCTTATAAAACGACATGGCTATTGGGGGAAGAAGATAATGCTCTGCAGAATTCTAATTTTGACCCTCTTCTGAAAAAGGAATCCAATTTTAATAATCATTGCCCGATGAAATGGTCACCCTTGCAGTGCTGCAGGCTGTACACGTGCCTGAATTTGATTAGACGGCATCCTGAGAAAGGGTTCGTCTGCTTCTGTCCCTGGGTGCTTACGTCTGTGCAAGTGTCTGTCAAGGTCTGAATTATTCTGCCTCACGTTATATTTCTGCCCAGCAACATAGTGCTGCGTGTTGTGACAATGACCTTACCTTCCAAACACCTTTCAAACAAAATGTCTAGTTCACCCGGGCTCATTATAACTAGATATGCCAACTGTTATCCTTCAATCTGAAAAGAGAGAAGTAGTTCAGATGTCCAAAAGGAAGGATATGAATAGATGTTACAGAAGCCAGAGAATGGAGAAAATACACAGGATCAAGTCACAATATCAAAGAGAAAAATATGACTTCGAGGTTCACAGCTTTCTCCTTTTTGTTCTTTACCTTCCAGTCCTTATTTCTTTAACCCCCTCCTCCTAAACTCTTAATGATGTCAAGATTTCTGTTTCTTCCCTCTCAAGCCTACATATAGGAAAGAATGTGATATGAAAAATGGGATCAGATGGCCGAGACTTAAGTCCAGGCTCCTTCCCTCATCAGCTTGAGACTCTGCAAAAGTCAGGATCCTGCTCCAGGTCTCCGAAGGTTTAATGATATTTCAGACTCTTCTGGCCGCAAAACAAAAATAAAAAGCAAAAAGCCAGCAACCGTCACTCCTACTCCAAGCCATTTTAGTATATGTGGCCTAGAAGGGACCTGGGAAGCCATCAAGGTCCAAGATGCTGCCTTCCCCTTCAACTCTCTCTCTTTCATTTCAGGACATCTGTGTTTCCCTTGATGCTCCATTCTCCTTTCACTGCCAACTCGTCAGTTTTTCAGAGAACAGCCACCTTGGGTCAGGTGCCAATCCATGGTTCAGCCAGTGGCCACCTTGGCCAGTTAGGAGCTGGCATTGCTTTCTAGCCACGGGGGCTCCAGACAGGACCATCATTCCAAAAAGGAAAGTAGGGAAAAGCAGGTACTGTAACCATAGTGGTTTCAAAATCTATTCAAAAGGTCCATTCTAAACTAAGAAACCACGACTTTTAGAAATAAGGTTTTGGATCCCCTTCTGGGATAATACTGAAGAATGAAGAATTGCCTAAGAAGGTAATAGCTGAAGACCTACTGTGGGCAGTAGTGATACCAAAGAAGGAAAAAAAAAAAAAAGGCTGCTACAAGTTTGTGATGGATGGTGTTTTTCTAAAGGACCACAGCAATACCCATTTCATAGGCTCTTCTGGCGATGTGATTTGGACACTCCTCCCCCTGAGAAGTGGGTCTATGTTCTCTCCTCTCAAATCAGATCCAGAATGTGTGACTTCTCTGACCAACAAAATAGAGTGGCAGTAATGCTCTGTGACTTCCAAGGCTAGGTTATAAAAAGGATACAGTTTCCACTTAGCTCTCTCACAATGCTTATGCTGGGAGTCCAGCCACCATGTTGTGAAGAAGACTGGGTCACAGAGACAGACTACATGTAGGTGTTCTGGCTGACTGCTCAAGTTAAGATCTCAGCCAACAGCCAGCATCAGCCACCAAACATGTGAGTGAGAGAACCTTCCTATGACTCCAGTCCCTCAGCCTGTAAGCTGCTCCATGAGAAGCCAAATAGAGCCAATCTGGACTGACTCCTGCTCAAATTACAGGCTCAAAGGCAAAATAGATGTTGTCATTGCTTGAAACCACTAGGTTTTGGGGCAATTTGTTATGCAGTTATAGGAATTGGTACTTCCACTGTCTATGTTACAAATTTTGCCTAAGAAGAAGGCAGATATACCTCCAGAAAAGCTACAAGTCTAGTGGTTGAATACTGAACGTCCCTATAAGGAAGGAGCTGCTTAGCTACTACTTGTCTTATCCCTGCAACGCTTCATTAGAGGATAATTGGGAGTTGGCCCTCCAGATCGAGACTATTTTTTTCTCCTTCACAATAACATAAAATCTCTGCCTTTCTTTTGAACCTATGCAAACATCAGCAGTATACTTTGTGCAACTATATTAATAACCAAAAAAACTTTCCATTAATAGGAAAATCTTCCTGTACTTTCTTTTCTCCTTGCCCTACCACCCCCTTCAAGCCTTTACAACGTTGAGAATAAGCTCCTAAGATACAAAAAAATTACAGCATCTGGCCGCGTGTCAAGGAGACATCATATAGAAGAATGGTCATTAATAGTCAACACTCATCCATAGTGGCCTCATGCACTGGGCAATGAGTGCTGATGGCTATCAGTGACCATCATACCCCAAACTGAAAAGATACTGAATAAAACCATTTGCAATAGAACACTTTAGTGAAATGCACGATCACTGATCAATTCTTTTCTACATTTGTCCTCAGCCATTTTTTCTTTATATAATATCACGACCACTATCTGATTCAGTGAAAATCTTCCCTTATATTGTAAATTTCCCAAACTCAGTTTTATGTCTCATCCTTGCTCCCTTAAGTGTTAGAATTACTTTTTCATTTGCAGTAGGTATGTGGAAAAAAGACAAAAGACATGCTGGAAAATGGATCATAAATTCAAAGACCTGAGTTTTAGTCCTACGCCTTTGCTGAAGTTTCTTGTGTGATTCTCTGTGTGCCTCTGTTTTAACTTCTATAACATTGAATCTAAGGTCTGCCTTACCTGCCTCCCAGGTTTTGCTTTGTTTGCTTTGTTAAATAGGTATAAAAGCACTTTGGAAAATGTAATGTTCTGCAAATATCGAAACAATGTGTCTGAGGATAATAACAACCAACTATATGAAATTGTAGGTACTCCTAGTCTGCAGCCTTATGCATTCAACAAATAAATATTTAGGGCTTACTGTGTATCAGGCAGATCGTTAGGTACTTGCCTATGTACCAGCAGGTTTCATCTCTTCCCTGGTTTCCTTCCCCACAAATTGACCTCTCATCTGATTGACATGATTCCCTTTTTCATAGAATTAAACTACAAAAGCAGGGTATTGCTACTAGATGTAGAATTAAACCATAAAAGCAGGGTATTGCTACTAGAAGTAGAATGAAACCACAAAAGCAGGGTTGCTACTAGAAGTTGGTTAACTTCAAAAAACATTAGCTAAGCACAGACTGGCTAGTGTTTTCATTAACAATATTTTATTTAATCCTCATAATGATGTCATCATGCATATATCCTTGTTACTGTTTTATAGATGAGAAAGCTTAAGGTCAAAGTAGTTAAGTAGCTTGCCCAAGGCCACACAGCTAGCAAGAGGGCAGACCTGGGATTCAAACTCAGGTCTCACCTTAAGCAAATTGTTCTTTTCATTTCAACATGCTCCTTGTCAAGATGTTTGCTCTTGCTGGAGAAGGAATGGGATGGAGATCTCCTTATCATCCACTAGAGGAACAACTTTGTTGTTGTTGTTGTTGTTATCATACCGGTTAATTATGGTATAGCAATAGAAAACTTTTGGAAGCTCTTCTTCTTGGACATCCTTTCTTTTCTTTTCTTTTCTTATTTTTTGTTTTTTGTTTTTTGAGACAGAGTCTTGCTCTGTCACCAGGTTGGAGTGCAGTGGCATGATCTCAGCTCACTGCAACCTCTGCCTCCCTCCCCTGTTCAAGTGATTCTCCTGCCTCAGCCTCCCACGTAGCTGGGACTGCAGGCGCGCACCACTGCACCTGGCTAGTTTTTTGTATTTGTAGTAGAGACAGGGTTTCATCATGTTGGCCAGGTTGGTTTCAAACTCCTCACCTCAAGTGATCCACCTGCCTCGTCCTCCCAAAGTGCTGGGATTACAGGCATGAGCCACTGTACCTGACCTTGAACATCCTTTATAAACATGTTTTATATTCAGCATATTTGCTTATTTTTCCAAAGTCATGAATTTTAGATTTATTTTTTTTCTTCCTCTCTTTCTCTCTTCCTTCCTCCTTCCTTCATACCATTCTCCTGCCTCAGCCTCCCGAGTAGCTGGGACTACAGGCGCCCGCCACCACGCCCATCTAATTTTTTGTATTTTTAGTAGAGACGGGGTTTCACCGTATAAGCCAGGACGGTCTCGATCTCCCGACCTCGTAATCTGCCCGCCTCAGCCTCCCAGACAGCTGGGATGACAGGCGTGAGCCACCGTGCCCGGCCATATAGTCATTACTTTTACATTTGTTCAATATTTCTGGGAATCTTCAAAGTTAAAAAATTTGTTTTGTTTTGTTTTGTTTTTGAAATGGAGGCTCGCTCTGTCGCCCAGACTGGAGCACAGCGGCGCGATCTCCGCTCACTGCAAGCTCCGCCTCCTAGGTTCACGCCATTCTCCTGCCTCAGCCTCCGGAGTGACAGGGACTACAGGCGCCCGCCACCACGCCTGGCTAATTTTTTGTATTTTTAGTAGAGACGGGGTTTCACCATGTTAGCCAGGATAGTCTCGACCTCCTGACCTTGTGATCCGCCTGCTTTGGCCTCCGAAAGTGCTGGGATTATAGGCGTGAGCCACCACGCCCAGCCCAAAAATGTTTTTAAAAGTTTGTCTAGGATTCGCTCTTGGGCACTAAGTCATTTGGGGAGGGCTTGTTATTTTTCTCCCTCCCAGAAGAACTATCATAGGAAGACGTGAAGAAACTTAAGAGTTCCTTCCTCATGCTGTTTAGATTTTAATTCATCCAACTGGCACCGAAAATCCACTACAAAAAGACTCTGAGTGCTCTGATTTAAAGAAATCTATGAGCTCAGTGGAGCTCCTTATTGTAGTGACAAAACTCAGGACAAAACTCCATCCCGTGTTACAACCACCTCAGGGACTTTTGGTTACACGCAGTTGTCAGAAATAATAGGACTTTGGTGGAACTGCCCTTCTAGAAAAGGAGCAGTGAAGTGTTAAAAAGCGCTCTGCTTTCTCTCAGTTGCACAGCTGTGGGCTGACCAGGTGTCACACTGTAGGTTTTTCTCTCTTTATAGCCTGTTCCCAATATGTTTTCACAGGTGCTAGCGTAAGAGGACAGTGTTTTCCAGGGAGGCTCGACCATGTTCATGGGGGCTGAGCGCTGGGTCTTCCACAGAAAAAAAAACTGCTGTCAAGGAAATTACTCATGACTGGAGGACTGTTCGTGCCCATTACCCAGCCTTGTCCACCCAGGCACTGCTACTAGTTTGGGGTCTAGATGAACATGTGGGCCGCAGACTGGCAGCACTGGCATCACCTGGGAACTTGCTAGAAATGCTGACTCTCAGGCTCTGCCCTAGACGTGCTGAATGAGAAGCTGATTAAGCAAGATTCTCAGGTGATTTGCATGTTATTGCTCAGTGTTCCTCAAAATTTGAATGTGCATATGGAGTCCGGACTTGGGCTTTAGAACATTGCGTATGCTTCACCGCTTTCTGGGCCCTCCAGTCTTCTGGTCTTTGTTTTTATACATTTTTCTCAGCCTTGATAGCTTGCGTCTATTTTAACCTTGTGCCACAATTCAGATGGGCCACAGTTTAATGTAATATGTATAGCATCAATGCATGGTGCGCAGATCCATAGCATAGGTATCAATAGAAAGCACCTTTCAAATACAGACTCCCAGCACCTCCCCAGACCTACGGGTCAGAATCTGCATTTTAACGAGACCTAGGATTTATTTACGCCTTACAGTTTGAGGAGCCCAAGTGTATAGAATGCATCAATTCTCCCATTCTGATAGACAGCATAGTTTACTTTCTTACTTTAATAAGCTGCATCACATACCTGCACACTAGAGGAAATTATACAGCAATAAAGCATAATTAGGTTTTGCTCCTAAATGAATTACATATTAGCTTTTACAAATTGCTTATCAAATCACAGGAGAATCAAAGTACTTTTTCGAGTCCCTAGAAAGAACAGATACACAAAACTGTACTATAAAAGTGGGATGAAGGCCAGGCACAGAGGCTTACGCCTGTAATCCTAGCACTTTGGGAGACCAAGGTGGGCGGATCACTTGAGGTCAGGAGTTTGAGACCAGCCTGACCAATATGGAAAAACCCCGTCTCTACTGAAAAGACAAAATTAGCCAAGCGTGGGGGTGCATGCCTGTAATCCAGCTACTCAGGAGACTGAGACAGGAGAATCTCTTGAACCCGGGAGGCGGAGGTTGCGGTAAGCCAAGATCGCGCCATTGCACTCCAGCCTGGGCAACAAGAGCGAGACTCCGTCTCAAAAAATCAAAACAAAAAAAAAGTGGGATGAAAAGAGGGGCAGATGCAATGATAATTATTTTGTGAATTTTGGCTACTATGTTAAGTAACTCACATGCATTATATTTTCACAACTCCACGATGTAGGAAGTAGCATTATCCTCATTTTACAGATGAGAAACCGACAAGAGAGAGCTTGAAACGACTTTCTCAAGGCTACAGAGTAGGTGAGTGTTAGAGTGGTGGTTTGAACCCAATAGCCCCTGGCTTTAGAGCCCGGCCCCTTAACAACTATTAGCCAGTGTATCTCATAGAGAGAAGCTTTTTACACAGAGGCTACCATACGCACAAATATCACAAGCACAGTATGATTTGATAAATGATACTCAAAGACACAAGTTTCACTCATTTGAAAATTGTGACTCAAACAAATGTGAATAGTGCCTAGAGGCTTCCTTGCTACTGAACTGTGGTCCATTTTTTGAACATTCCTGGTGCCCAGAGTAATGTACCTTTAACCTTATTTGAAATTCCCAGTATCTTCGTGAGTGGGTGTCTGAGGGGTCTGTCTTACCTCTGTGAATCAAGTTGTCTCTGCACATTCATTTGAATACTTTCTCCGCATCTTTTTTAGAAGCTAAGTGTGATAGCTAAATGAGATAACATATAAAGTGTGGCACATAATAGATGGTTAATAAAAGTCACTGTTATTCCAGATTACTGGTTTTCTCAGACTTTCAAATTACTCATTACCTAGATGCCAAAAGAAATATATTTGGTGTTCTCTTGACACTTAGTAGGTATTTTAGAAATATTTTATTTTAAATGGATGAATGAATAAATGAAACAATGGAGGTATAAACTTAGCTTCACTTAAGGAATCACTGCTGATGCTATTCCAGGTTGTCTTGGAAGTAAATGCTTGAACTCCCAGTATCATTTATCCAAAGTGAGTAAGAAGTTTTAAACAGGTCAAGCATGGTGGCTCACGCCTGTAATCCCAGAACTTTGGGAGGCCGAGGGCAGTGAATCCCAAGGTCAGGAGATGGAGACCATCCTGGCCAACATGGTGAAACCCCATCTCTACTAAAAATACAAAAATTAGCGGGCATGGTGGCATGTGCCTGTAACCCCAGCTACTCGGGAGGCTGAGGCAGGAAAATCGCTTGAACCAGGGAGGCAGAGCTTGCAGTGAGCCGAGAATGCGCCACTGCACTCCAGCCTGGGTGACAGATAAGACTCCGTCTCAAAAAAAAAAAAAAAAAAAAGAAGTTTTAATGTCCACTTATTACTGTTCTTCTCCTCTGCTCTGATATTTTCACTCCAGTCTATGGACTAAGCACTCCAGAAGAGGTGTCTGCTTCTGACTCCAGCACTGTGCATACTGATTCATTCGGCTGGCATTTGGCCTGGCCTTCATGTGGCAGAGGTATCCTTGGCCTCTGGTTAAATGGAGTTGTCCCTCTGATGTTTCTGACTTGGCAATGAAATCTTAGTAACCAGAGTCATCACTGCAGCACCCTGCTATTTAATCTTTGCTGGAAAGTGATGAAAACAGACCTCACTTGTATGAGAACTCTTAGGTTTAGTGAAAGCAATGTGAGAAGTCGCCAAGTTTGTGCTTTGAAACAAGCACATGTTTGAAACCTTAGGTTTCTTTTTCTTAAGCTTTCCCAAGTTGGAAGCTTATAACACAGACACGAAAGTCTGATTTAAGCAGTTCCTATAACCTTTCTAATTTCAGATTTTAAAATCTGCTTTCGCTTGAATAGAAAATGGAAAGCCAACAAATCTCTCTCTACCCCCATCCTTCCCTGAATAACCTAGATACTTAAGCAATGCTTCCCTTCCCTGGGGGTGTGACTGTAGAGTATTATTTTATTGACTCATAATTAAGAACTTCTGATGGGAAAACCAGTCAACAGAGAAAAATGGCTTGGGGCACCCACAAGCAAAGAGAAAGCCTATATGTCCCTATGATGGCAAGCACAACAGGCAGGAATGAGGAGACCTCACAAAAGAAAATCTTTTTGAAAATATTAAGTCCTTTAAAAAGTGAAATTTGTCCTTTTTGAGGAAGTCAGTTTTTTTTTTTTTTCCTTTTCCATAATGTAATGAAAACGTGAGTGGTAGTTTGAACTGCTCTAAGATTCAGGGAGTGTACGCGTGAGTGAAATTGTGTGTGGGAGGGGACTGACAATGGAAAGTTGGTGGTGAACACAGAGTGTGGGCAGAAGGAAAAAAGCACATATGAAACATCTCTGAAAGGAAGTGTCACAGGAAAAACTTTTGAGGCAGCATTCTGTAGGGCTGGTCAGAGCAGCACCAAAGCTGCCGTGCATTTGTTCAACATTAAAAAAATCCTGCTAAAGAAACAAGCCAAAGATTTCAAATGTCCAAAGAGCCACTGATGAGAAACCATTACTCTTTTAACTGAACAAACATTCCTGGAATTCAGTCACATCTTATTAGTAAAGAGAAGCTTCTAACTCAGTGCTGGAAACTGTTTTTTGTTTTTGTTTTTGTTTTCCTACATCTGGTTCCACTCATGGAAATGACCACCTCTGCACCCATATTATTCACCGGCCATATCTAGTTTAATACAAGAGGTGATTTGCCTCTTGGTGCCTTGAGGTATGATTTGATGAGAGTTTGGTAATGCATATAAAATGGATTTCCATTAACCGATTACAGCCAATAGGACCTAATCTACACTTTTCTGAACAATTTTTTAAACAAGTAGACATTTTGTATGGTGCAAGTTTCATGCTTATAATTTACCTCCTAGGAAATATTTATGTATTCATTTAGTGTTTTTACTTACCAATAGTTACTCCTAGGAGAGAATAGACTTTTAAGACTCATTTAAAATGGATGCTTTCAATTCTGCATTTGAAATATCTGAAATAAGTTTAAACACTATTGCAGGATAGACTAGAAAGAAAAGTAGTCTCCTACCACTGTGACTAATTTCAGGTAATTGAAAATCTACAGCTTTGAAACTGCAACACTACTAGTTAATTTGCAACAGCAAATCTATTTTTCTTCTGACAGATTTACTCATTCATGTCATGTTTCATTATATTCATTCTGTGGACATACAAGGTAAGCTATTAGAATGTGAAATTTACTTGCTACTTTGTTTTTTTGGGCATTTTGTTTTGGTTGTTTAGATCTGATTGTAGGTGCCCTTGTTGAAATATTCAGGAACATCTGTGGGAAGCTAATTCTTCATTCAGAAAAAAATCCATCACAAGAGGAAATAGCTTTAAAAACTGGAACTGGGATACTCATATTTTTATTCAGTTGGCTTAATTTATTATTCTAAAATATTGAAGATGACGAAAAGAATTTTTCTTCTAAAGTTCAGAACCAAAGAATCTAGGATTGTATATGGCTGAGGTTAAATGTAGGTGTTACTAGATGACACAAACATAAAAAAAATCTTAATTCCTTTTTTACTCCCGTTTTCAAGGAATGATTTCACACTGAAAATTTGTTAAGAGGAAATTTTAAAAGCCAACATGGATGAAGATATGTTAATAGAGCACTGAATTTTTAGTTTTAGTGATGAACATGGAGTCTGCAATATCCTAGTATACAAAATGTGGACATTTGATGTGAGGTGAGGTTTTGGGGAGAAACTGATGCGGGATATACATGTGTTAGGCACTGATCCAGACTTCTTAGGCATTACCTCATTTAATCCACCCAACAGCCCTAGAAAGGAAGTATTGTTGCAGATGAGGGGATCTGTTCACGAGAAAGTTTAATGAATTTGTCCCAGGGAAGGTTAATGAGGGGAAGAATGAAATTTTGAAATCAAGGTTTGCTGGCCCACAGAATCCATGATGTTACTAGCCACCTTTTTTAGATGGATTTGTAATGAGTTATACATCCATATCTAGAGCCAATCCATGAAAGAATGACAACCCATAAGTCATTTATGGTAAGGCAGGGAGCTGATGTCTCCCAGTCTAAGACTTTGTGTTGATGACCTGGTGAAATTTATGAAAGTATGCGGAATAAATTTATCAATTACCTGGAACTGGGGCCAATAAAAATATTTGGGGTAACAGAATCAGGATAGAAATGATCTCAACAAACTGGAACCATGAGCCAGCCCTAAAGAGATGACATTTAACGGGGATAAATGTAAATCCCTGTTCATGGACATAAAATATCAGTTGTACAAAATGAGCAGAATTGGAGAGAAGTGATCTAGCAGGGGCTCTCGTGTAAAAACATTTAATGTAACTCAAGTTATCAAATTTTTACTGAGGGCCTATTGTGAAAGAGACAATGGGGTACAGGGAGTTTTAGCTGACAGTAATTTCAATACCAGTCAATCAATGTAGCTGCCAAAACAATTAATGTAATCTGAGGTTGCATTTATAAGGTTAGTCTTTTCTTTAATCTCTTCTTGTCAGACCATACTGGCAATGTAGCATTCAGTTTTGTGAACCCCCTTTTACAAGGAGGATTGCCAAGCTGATACCTGTTCAGAGGAAATGCCAGGCTAGATGCAGAAAGAGCCTAAACTACTATCATGTAAGAAAGATGAAAAGAAGTGAGGATATTTAGGCAGTAGAGGAGTCATCAAAGGCGAAGCATAAGAATGGAATTAGGCCCGGCGCGGTGGCTCACGCCTGTAATCCCAGCACTTTGGGAGGCCGAGGTGGGTGGATCACAAGGCCAAGAGATTGAGACCATCCTGACCAACATGGTGAAACCCGGTCTCTACTAAAAATACAAAAATTAGCTGGGCGTGGTGGCGCATGCCTGTAGTCCCAGCTACTCAGAAAGCCGAGGCAGGAGAATCGCTTGAAACCAGGAGGCAGAGCTTGCAGTGAGCCGATATCACACAACTGGACTCCAGCCTGGTGACAGAGCAAGACTCCATCTCAAAAAATAACAACAACAACAACAAAAAAATGGGCCGGGAGCAGTGGCTCACACCTGTAATCCCAGCTCTTTGGGAGGCTGAGGCGGGTGGATCATGAGGTCAAGAGATCGAGATCATCCTGGCTAACACGGTGAAACCTCGTCTCTACTAAAAATATAAAAAATTAGCCGGATGTGGTGGCAGGTGCCTGTAGTCCCAGCTACTCAGGAGGCTGAGGCAGGAGAATGGTGTGAACCCAGGAGGCGGAGCTTGCAGTGAGCGGAGATCACACCACTGCACTCCAGCCTGGCCACACAGTGAGACTCCGTCTCAAAAAAAAAAAAAAAAAAAAGGAATTGGTTGAAATTCTACCATGTGAAAGGAGGTTCAGCTAATTGGATGTATACCCAAGTTCTTGTCTAGGACCAACACATGGAGTTGTAAGAGAAGAGACTCAGGAAATGAACTATCTTGTCAGTTCTGTCAGTGACAGTGTTGAAATCCAGCTGGAAGGCCACTGGAGTGGGCTATTCTGGCAGGAATTCCTGCATGGAATGCTTTCCAACTGGGTAGTATATAAGGTATTTTCCCACAAATCCTAACTATGTGAAGGTTACACATCTGCAGTTTCCCATCCCATGAATAAGCACAGTCTAAAGGAGGAAAGTAGAGGCTCCAAAGTCAAGTGAGGGTGAGCCTTCTGCAAAGCCAAGGGTCAAGGCTGGCTGGAAAACAGGGCTGGGAACCTGGGGCACTAAAACATGGTGGGTTGGATGGGCAGTTAGGGAATCATGTGGTTTCTAAGAAGAATGGGATTTGCTCTCACTTTTCAGAAAAGGTGCATGCAACACTTACTAGCTCTCCAAGATCAGGTTCTTAGAATTCCCAGCTGTGATCCTTCATAACAAGGAATGTCACTGTGACAGGTCTGTCTCCCTAAATTGTGTCCCAGGAAGTAGGAGCCCATCAGTTGCAGAACCCTAGGTCAGGAGTTAATATCACTGGGACACAGATTTCTTTTTTTTTTTTGTTTTTTTTTTTTGTTTTTTTTTTTTTTTTTTGAGACAGAGTCTCGCTCTGTCGCCCAGGCTGGAGTGCAGTGGCCGGATCTCAGCTCACTGCAAGCTCCGCCTCCCGGGTTCACGCCATTCTCCTGCCTCAGCCTCCCGAGTAGCTGGGACTACAGGCGCCCACAACCGCGCCCGGCTAATTTTTTGTATTTTTAGTAGAGACGGGGTTTCACCGTGGTCTCGATCTCCTGACCTTGTGATCCGCCCGCCTCGGCCTCCCAAAGTGCTGGGATTACAGGCGTGAGCCACCGCGCCTGGCCAAGATTTCTTAAAAGTACAAAGACTTCCAAGGATGCTTCCAATCATAAGAATCTATGATTCTAAGAAAAATGGAGGTTATCTATGATGAGGAATTTTGTTATTTTATAATCATGTCCCTGTCTTCCATCCTAAGTCTTGCTAACACAGCCAAACTGCTTGAAGATAATTGCTTTCAAAAGATCAGGAAGAAATTTGTCTATATGCTAGCATTCTTTGGAATGACCCCTTCTAACTACTCTCAGTCTTCAAATTATCCGGAGGCAGAAAAAGACTACCTTCCAGTCTTATTAAGGGCAGGCAGGTTATCCATACTTGGGATGACCTGTCTTTGGGACATACGCCAGCATGAATGATCAACTGCAAGTAGACATTGCCTAGTGACCATGAATCATGGAGATTTACCTGGTTTGCTTCGTGCAGGCTATCTGACACCACCTTTTTGTGCAGCAGAATTGAATTATTTTAAAATCAAAATTCTGGTGGAATATACGCCTTAAAATAATTTATTAGACTGTGAACTCTAGGAATCACATTGTAGGTGTACGATTAATATCCAAATAAGTGGTTCAGGAAATGTTTTATTCATTCTCTGGCTCTTGCTATCTTCCATTGATAAAAGTATGGTGTTGGGGCCAGGCACAGTGACTTACGCCTGTAATCCCAGCACTTTGGGAGGCTGAGGTAGGCGGATCACGAGGTAAGGAGTTTGAGACCAGCCTGACCAACATGGTATAAAACCCCATCTCTACTAAAAATACAAAAATTAGCTGGGCGTAGTGGCGGGTGCCTGTAATCCCAGCTACTCAGGAGGCTGAGACAGGAGAATCATTTGAACCTGGGAGGCGGAGGTTGCAGTGAGTCAAGGTTGCCATTGCACTCCAGCCTGGGCGACATGGCAAGACTCCATCTCAGAAAAAAAAAAAAAAAAAAGGTGTCTGGGGAATAGAAATTGTGTGTGGCATTGTGTTTCCACAGCTAGAAAGACATTATCAGTCTGATCAGTTTGCAATACCTACTTGGCAGAACAGTATGTTAAAGATATGCTGATAGATTTTAGTGAGCTATCCTATTTGTATAGTATCTTAAGCTCCAGAAATAAGAAGACACAGTAATAAAACAGTGAATTCTGTGAGATACAAAAAGACAAATTGTATTTTCTGGAACATATGCAAAGCAGCAATATATTTACCAATTTCAAATGAAGTGCTCTCTCTTGTAAAAAAAAAAAAAAATGGAAATTTCTCTTTGAAGAGCAAGATGCTTTATTTTTCTTTAATTTTTATCCTTTTTCTTATGAAATGCAAGAAATACATATTTGACTTATCCATTTACTTTAACCAAACAGTCTCCTTATTTTTAAATGTCTGTGTATACTACTTTGACCTGCATCTTAAGAAACATATCAAAAGTAGCTGACAAATTCTACCATATGGTTCATTCCTCTTTTCTTTGTTCCTTTCTACTTCTCACTGTAGCAGTGTCTGCAGAGGGGAGAGTGCCCAGAGTGGAGAGGATTCCAACCTCCTACTCTCGAGATCCAAGCATCCTTTTTATGTCCTTCTTACTGTTTGTCTAAGTGGAACCCAATGAGACAAAGCATAGGCCTATTCATCAAATGGTGAATGATCTAGAACTGGCCTCAAAATAAGAAAAAATCATAGTCGCAGAAATAAAAGAAAGGCCAAGACTCTAATAGCTGGCCAGGTGGTCAGTTTAATACATTCATGCAAACAAATGGGCAATTGAACTGGAGGCTGGAGTGGGCAGTCTGGGGAGTGGGAGGTGGTGATTAACTAGACAGGTCGGGCTATTCAGTTAATGGGCCACTTCAGTCCCAGTGTCTGAACTGGTAATACTGTGTAGACACAGTTGAAGCTTACATCTGAATAAAGTATAGGTGAGTATTTAGAGAATTCTCCAGATAATCTGGAAAAGGGAGTAGTTAGGGGCTCAAATTCTGTAGAGTGACTCTCTCCTTTGTTTGAATCTGCTAGATAATCTCTTCTGTTTCATTTTGTCTGAGCAAAAAACAAGCCTCCTTTATGCGAAACAGTTTACTGCAGGGAAATAATAAATTTGTTGGATTAAATAATTTATTCTTTTTAGTTTACAACCTGAGTTGGATGAGATAAAGTCTAGAAAATCTACAAGCAAAATAACCACATTTTGAAATGTCGCCTTCTTTTGTTCACAGGAGCTAAATGTGTCTCTTCTTTATTAGCCAAAGGCACAAGAACTAAATACAAAATTCCTTGGGGAAAAATGTTGCTATAGGCCTGAGTCCACTGGCTCCTTTCCCTCTCTTTATTCTCAGGAAGAAAAGACACCACCGAAGGGAAAGCATTAAAATCCTTCTGAGGTTCAATTCATGATCCCTCCCTGCCCCTCAACCTCTCCAGCTTCTCTGACATTTAAAGGAACACTGTCAAATAGGTGAGGCTTTATATTTAGAATGAAAGGCTTAAAAATTCTTAATGACAATAGATACCATTCTTTGATATATATTTGCTTGGAAAACAGATGAAAAATATTCACATCTTGATCTTGTTTTTCGGACTGTTCCTATGAGGGCAAATGAAATTAGAAGAGCTAAGTATTTTGAACAGTATAGACATCCAAGTTATATAAACCAAGTCTTTCTACCTCACATTTTACCTCAGTCATAGGCTTTTTTTCTCCTATTGACCTGACCTCTTATAGAACCACAAGTCATTCTACTGAATATTCATGCATTCAAATTAAAAAAGAAAAGAAAAGAAAAGAAAAAGTGTCACTCTCTGCAAAGCCCTATGAATCTACAGATTAAGCCACAGTGCTCTCCTAGATTTTACCCATGTTTACAGGAACACCTAAATTCACTGCTTGATAGTACTGGGGAGCTTCAGTATAGGGTGAGAATATTTTCCCAAGAGCACCCAAAGGGGATAAGTGGCTGAAGGAGGAAAGCTCAGAGGAAGAACTTCCATCAAGGACCCAGGGATGGCAGAGTTCTACATCCATCCAGAAAAATACAGAGGAAGACAAATGTGATTCTTTCATGAGTTCAAAAACTCAGAAAACTCTATATAAATTCTCTGTGCCCTCTGGGTGTCTGTTTCGCCAAGAAAATATTGACTCAATCTCTGCTACCAAACATACAGGCAGAAAGTAGACAAAGAGTGAGGCATGATATACTATGATCCAAAAGAAGCAAGGTGAAACTTGTACCAGGTAACCAGGTAGGACACATACTTCCACAGAATGGACGACCTGTGTGCATATAATTGTAAAGTCTTTTAGACTTAGTCAAAAGGCAAGGGCCAGATCTGTTTACTTGCAAATGGGCTCTTAGCAGTTTATCTGAAAATTATACTCTGACTACCGAACTACTATCCATGTAGCAAAAATGACATGTTCCACCATGTTTTCCTCTCTTGCTGATTTACAGTAAGTCACAAAAGAGTTAATGTTCTCTCTCTCTCTTAATCCCTAAAGCAAGTAGGTTAATAGTACCAGCGGGTTGTGTTTATAGAATTGAAACACTGTTATTGTATATGTCAAGAGAATTAAACCTCTCTGATTATCTATACATTTTAAAATGTATAATTTCCTTGCATAGATATATACCCACAACAAAGATGAACAAATTGAACATTAAAAAAATTCAACTAACAATTACAGTGTTAGTAAATGTAAGTAAAACGTGACTATTGTTAATTAATGTTTTGTACACACATTATTAGTGACTGCATGCCTTTAAAAATCAAAATGGAGGAGACAATGGGATCATTGTTCGTGTGTTTCCTTGCAGCAATCAGGAAAATAAATAGTTCATCCCAGTTGCTTGGGTGATTTTCATTTTAGGAAAGGTTTGTCAGTTTCAGTCAGCTTCAGACAAGGACTTGGCTTAGAAAACCTTTTTTAAAGTGACCACTGTTTTGGGCTGCATGAACATAAAACTCCTCCTCTTGGGGAAATGCTATCTTGTTTTCCTGGATATTGACTTTCTGATGATCTGTGGATACCAAGCAAAAGAGATGTGTAAAAAAATCACTTGCAGGGATTGACCATAATGCAAACACAAAGCTGTGTGTCTTGCCTATTTAAGGGCAATACCAGGTTGAAGAATACCATAGTAGCTCTAGTAAGTAACAGGGGATGCCCCCTCCCCATGCTGGTAGCAGGAGGTTCACCCCTTAGGTCTATATTACTTCTTGGCTGCCCCTTAAACCCCAAACAAGAAATCACTTCGGTATGTAATGTCTAGGGTAAATAAGGCTAAGCAAAATAATAAACTAAATGTATTTTATTCTCTATCTTCTCAGCCTACTTAGAATTCATAGTCTTTCCTGTTTCAAAGCATTCTTTTTTTGTTCTCCCCACCTACACCTTCGATAGCCCAATGGTTGCCCCCCAGCACCCTCGACTTTTTTTTTCTTCAACAGGAGCCAATGCATCTCTATGTGAATTTAAATTATGTGTTACTATTGTGGTCCTTGTATTTGAGGTCTTTTCTATAAATGTGGAATGTTAAGCATCAAGAAGCAAATGGCAGTAGGTATTTGAGGGCAGGAGTTTACTCGGTGCCTGTAAAAATCACTCCAAGAAAAGGCAGAGATGGGTGGCCTGTCCAGGTCACTAAGGTCTGGGAGGCCAAAGCTACTCCTATACAAATGCTGCATGTGGTGTGGTAAAGACCTGAATTGCTGCCCCACTTACTCAGTCACCATTGCTTTCTCCAGAATAGATAACGAAGACCAAAGAAGATTTATGTCCAGGGACACATTAGCAATAGTCTATAGACCAAGAAGCCCCTTGCTCCTCCTTCGACATAACTAATTTTGAGTAATAGAAAATAAATCTGGGTCACTTTTTTGTAGCTGTAAATCCAGCCTCAGTCATCCTGACCTCCATTAACATAGCTAGTATTTCAAATTCCACTGTAACAGTTGCTCTGACTCTTTGGGGGCTGGGAGGCAATCCAAGTAGCCAGAGAAGCAATTGTTTCACATGCTTCAATCCTACCACTGCAGAAAAAATATAAGGGGGACTAGGGCAAAAGAAAGTCTCTTATTTGTTTTCCATTTCTCATTTCTTGTACCTTTATTGCATTTTCCTCACTCTTAACCTGTATCTCTCTTCAACTGATGCCTCATTACCTTCTACCATGTTCAACATTATGATCAGTCGCCTACTATGTGCCAGGCGGTGTGCTATGTGTGAAGATACCAGACCGTACCTACTGGGAGCTTACAGTCTAGCTCAACAGGCAAGCACATCATTACATAAGCAATTGCAGCAATTATATTAAGTGCTGGACCAAGGGAGGTGCCAGAAGTCATAGGAATCCCTCCTCTAAGAGGATGGAAGTGAAGACTTCAGAGGAGAAGTAATGATTCTGGATGTGTAGGACTTAGCCAGGTGAAGTGTAAAAGTAAGGATGGAGGAGAGTGTTCTAAAAGGGGGAATGAGATGGTTAGAGTTCTGGACAGGAGAGAGATTTGACATATTTGAGGAAGTGAAAATTTTATCTAGAAACTTGCAGTGAGTAAGTAAACACCAGGTCAAGAGGAACTGGGAGATTGGCAGACAATGGAAAACCACTGAAGGGGATTAAACTGGGAAGTGATATGGTCTCTTTTGCATTTAAAAAGATCACCAATGGTGGGATATGGAGAATGGCTGGATGGGTCTTAAGACTAGAGCCAGGAAGACATGTTAGAAGGCTATCAATTGACCCTACAGACACTGCTTCAATCCCTTTGATGACAGTGAGTTCACTTTCCCCAGAGATAGCTTATTGGACCTCGGGACTGCTGTGAGAAACAGAAAATGCTCCTTTATGTATTGCCTTAAGTTAGGCTTACTGATTTGGGGCATGTTCTATTTCTACCAGCTAGGAACACACAGAATCGCTTGTCAAACATTCTGAGTCAGATATGTCCTCCCTATGTTTTTTCTGAGAAAGGAGTAAATTCCCAGCTAAACATCATCAGTTCCCTCATCTGTTCCTCAGATGATATGGTCCATTCAAGTTTTTTAATCATCACGGGGATCGTAGATGGAGGGCCCCAGTCCTCACAACCATTCTGGTAATTTACTCTTGAATTTACTGGTTCACATGTATCTATTTTGTAGCGTGGCTCCTGAAACTGAAAAACCTACCCCAGGTATTCTGTGAACAGACAGAGAAGAAAGTCTGCCACTGCCCACGGAGAGATGACTAGGCTTCCGGAAAGAGGTGAGAACACTGTCAAAGTTCCGGAAGGAGGAACAATATCCCTCCTTCCCTTCTTCATGAGTCGTACCATCCCTTACTTTTGGCTGGTCACATAACCACCCAAAATAAAGGCTACATTTTCTAGCCACTCTAGCACCTAGGGGTGACAGCGTGACTAAGATTTACCTGGAAGTATCGTGTGTGACTTCTGGGAAGGGTCCTTAAAGAGAGGGGTAGTCCTGGCTGGGTGCAGTGGCTCACGCCTGTAATCCCAGCACGAAGGTTGCAGTGAGCCAAAATGGCGCCACTGCGCTCCAGCCTGGGTGACAGAGCGAGCCTCCGTTTCAAAAAAAGAGAGGGGTAGTCCCTGTTGCTGTTGCTGCAGCTATTTTCTCCTTCCCAGCTGGACCACTAGCAGCCACCTTGTCCGTGACAGGAAAGCCCCATGCTAAGGTGGGCAGAACAGCAGAAGAGATGGAACGTGGATCCCTGACACTGTGAAGTGTCTCCCTCCTGGTTTACCTACCCTGGGACTTCTTTTACAAGAGACAGAAATACATATTTATGTATTTTAACCTACTATTATTTTGCATTTTCTGTCACTCACATCCAAACGCAAATCTGATTGATATAACTTCCATGTTTCAGATATATATATATTTTTTTTTTTTTTTTTTGAGCAAATGATGACACAGATGAGTATTTCTTTGTCCATTATGTAGAATGTGTTCTGGGAATGTGAGCAGGCTATGGTGGCTCCATTGTTTGGGGAAACGCTTTGTCAGTACTTCTGTCTGAGTTTTTACCACCCCTCTCTTATTTTAGGTTCCCACATCCAATAAATACCTTGATGCATGCAGTCTCGCTAAATCTAACTCTGCTTAGTCAAAAAGGTTTCTGTTGACTCATGTGAATATGCATCAGAGGAAAACAGTGACAGCATTAATTGGCAGAAAGCCAAACCTACCCAAAAGTTTCCACATTTTCTATAAATGATGAACAAAATAATGAATGGAAAAGTCCCTCTATATTTTATCAATTTGAACTACTGCCAAAATGCAGACCAATCATTTCATTACGTACATTCACCTTCTGGTTGCACTGGGAAGGGAATCACTTAACGGCATAAAGAAAACATTACTGAAAATTATCTCTAGTGTGATAAGGAGGGGGAGGGTGGCCAGGAATCAACTCAGGTAAATTAAGAAATAAAAGTGTGACTACGTTAGTATCAGAGGAATTTAGTTATATTATTATCACCTTTGGGACATAGTAAGAACCTTAGTTCAAACAGATGAAAGATTAGCCACAATAAAAATGTAAACGACCCTAATTAATGATTTTGCTCACAATTAGTCTCTCTGTATATACTCATTAACACTCATAATGTTCTTGATAACCTTAATATCCCTTGGTCAGGAGAAGCAATGGCTGAGCTCTGCATGGCCCAGCTGCAAAACAGATATCATCTGTAGCCTGGATTTGCTGAAATTCCATGTCCATTTCTTGAATCAGATCTCAGAGTAAACACAATTCTTCTAACAAGCTACTAGTGAGACTTCATTCTTTTTCTTCTGTTTCTCTTTGAGGAATGAATGGAATCTCTCCTGGGACCTATCCTGTGCCTAAGAGCAAAACAAGCACAAAAGTTCCCACATTTGGTAAACTAAGAGCCTGACAGATTCCATCTGAGAAAGATGTACTAAGTTAGTGCGTCCCTCACAGCAACACTCCCGCATTTTAATTATTTCCTTCAGGTCATGGCTATGCCTCAATCCACCATGTCTCCCTGCTGTTATCTTAGGAGCTTCTGGACTTTGACAAGTTAACATCTGTAATAGTGCAAAGCATGTGTATTTGGTGGAGGGTGGTGGGGGGATACGGGTGGAGAAATGTTGAAATAGCTTTAAAAATCTGACGAAAAAGGGCCACTTCAGGAGAGGGAGCACCAGAAGCAAGGTAATCAGAGGGCAATGGTACCATCTCTTAATCACATACCGTGAACCAAGAGGTGACAATGAGAGGGGAAAAATAGGAAAGACAATTCTATATGACAAAAACAACCAGGATGATAAGCTTTATTTCTGAATTTTTTTGGTTTTATGTTTTGAAAGCAATATTTCATAAGATTACAATGACATTTAACTCTTTTGAGAAACACTTCTGTTTTTTAATAAAAAAGAAAATAAAAGTCTCATTTACTTATGACATGAAATCTGAAATACATTGTAAAGGATTTTCATGGACCGATCAGAGCAATAGATATTTAGATAGTTCCATATAACTACTTATCATAATTACTTGAATCTACTTGATGCATCGATCTATAAAACATTTCTACTATGGAGACTCAAATATTTACAAAGGGCAGTGAATCTCTGGGTATTCAAGAAAAAAAGGAGAAAGAGTAGGAGAGAATAAGGGAAGGAGGAAAGGGAAGAAGAGAAGGAAGTTTAATTGCCTAAAAGGACGGTTCCCTCCCCAATTATAACAGCATTTTGTCATGTACAATTCCATCATAGGCTCTGGGTGCTCTAGAAGTCTATTTAGATTAAGAAACAGTTATGCTTAGTTTGGAGTTTTGTTCAATATGTTTCAAGTTCTGAGACCACTAGGACTCTTCCACAAGAATGGCTTATATCAAGGACCTATTTGTAGACAGAAAAGTAAAAGGATTTATGAATATATCAAAATGTCTATAAGTATAAAAGCTTAGAGCAAGTGGAGTCATATGAAGATCTAAGAAAAGATTTTAAAAGTCTCTCATGGGGCCAGGCCTGCTGGCTCACTCCTGTAATCCCAGCACTTTGGGAGGCTGAGGCAGTCGGATCACGAGGTCAGGAGATTGAGACCATCCTGGCTAACATGGTGAAACCCCATCTCTACTAAAAATACAAAAAATTAGCTGGGTGTAGTGGCGGGCGCCTGTAGTCCCAGCTACTCCAGAGGCTGAGGCAGGAGAATGGAGTGAACCCAGGAGGCGGAGCTTGCAGTGAGCTGAGATTGTGCCACTGCACTCCAGCCTGGGCGACAGAGCAGATGCGTCTCAAAAAAAAAAAAGAAAGAAAGAAAAGAAAGAAAAAGAATTGATTATGTTTCAGCAGTTTTATTGGAGTAACCAAGTCTACATGAAAGGCAAAGCATGGTCACCAGTTATGGAATCCCAGGTAGGATCAGGAATGCATTAGGAAAGTGCTAATTGCTTCAACATAATCCTTCAAAGCCTGCAAAAGTCAGGGATTAGGAGAATGAAGGTTAGTAAAGCTTGTTTTGGGTAAAGATGTGATGTGAAAGAAAAGCCATTGAGATGGGATCCACTAAGTGACTATGCTGTGTTCCAGATTATTATTATTATTATTATTATTATTATTTTGAAACAGATTTTCACTCTTGTGGCCCAGGCTGGAGTGCAAGGGCATGATCTTGGCTCACTGCAACCTCCACCTCCCCGGTTCAAGTGATTTGCCAGCCCTTAGCCTCCCAAGTAGCTGGGATTACAGGCATGTGCCACCACGCCCAGCTAATTTTGTATTTTTGGTAGAGACAGGGTTTCACCGTGTTGGCCAGGCTGGTCTTGAACTGCTGACCTCAGGTAATCTATCGGCCTCGGCCTTCCAAAGTGCTCAGATTACAGGCATGAGCCGTCATGTCTGGCTTCAGATGATATTTTTTACCTGTAGAATGTGAGCTCCCAAAGGAAACGCCTAATAAAGTGATTTGAACACAGTAATAAGGCAATAAATATGTTGAAAAAAATGAATCTAAATTGCCTTTTAAAATCATTTATGAATGACAGCATAGCAATTACAAATTTAACATAGCAGGCTACAGTAATATAAGCAAACCTTAATATATTCACTTAATCAACAAATACCTATTGAATACCTTATAGATGCCAGGCTGTGTTTTAGAAAGTGGGGATTCAGACATATGCAAAACAGAAAAAGTCACAGACTTCATGGTGTTCACACATCAGTGATAAAGGCATAGCATATCTGGACAATTACCTGAATTAAAATGTTTAACATTCTCTAAAGAACAGATATTTTAACGATTTTTCAAATAATTTCACCATGAATATACTAATTGACTAGGTATTTCACTTCCTTAAGAATTGCTGGCTCTGGAAAAGAATGCAACAAGTCCTATCAGATTATGCCTTAAAAATGTGCAAAATGTTTGCTGTCAGATCTGGCTGTACATTCATTAGGCTGTATTCATAATTAACAAATATTTTTAGATTTTTTTAGATATAAGTCAGATGGCAAGCTGCTAGGAGCAAGCCATTACAAAAAAAGTAAAAAGAAAAACACAGTGTCCTTTCTCTTGAGGCACTTACATTCTAATGCGAGAGGTTGCGAGTCACAAAGCAATACACTTAAACACAAATGTCCAAACATGAATATACTTTCTAATTCAAATGCAAAATGCATATGTGGTATAGAAACAGAAATGAATCCGTAACATACTTTGGAATGAGTGAATCAGTGCAGGTCAGCCATATATGAAAATATTTAGCCTACCCAAGGATCTATTTGTTAAATGTTTTCAAAAAATTCAGTGTGGTTATTCTCAATAATATGAGTGCAAAAACACATTTTAAACAGAAATCTTTCTCCTTTCTAATCTACTGTTTATTAGTGAGTGCTCTGACAGGAAATAGATGGTGCACTTGACTTACGATAATTTGTGGAGGGGATAAGGACTAATTATCCAGGTGTAAATAGGGTGTGGGGGAATCTCCAGGGATACAGTGGGAACCCAGGGGTAACCACAGAGATGCTGTCACCACCCCTAGGCCTGAAGGACTGAGGGAGGGAGAGGTTTCTGGAACTGAGGAGAGAGAGTCCTGTGGGGCAGGCTGCCTTGAAAGGAAGCAAGAGCCTTCTGACCAGAGCAGGGAGAAAAGGGTGTAGGTGCACTTGGAAGGGCAAATGGAAGACATGTGACATGCACCACATATACTGTTGCCCACCCAAGTTAATTAAATAGTCATTCAATATTTATTGAGCACCTATTACGCGCCAACCCCTGTACTATGGAAGGATTCTAAAAGAAGAGTAGGTAATTGTGTCTGTCCTCAATAATTCAGAGCCTAGTGTAGATGACAGACTTACAAACACACTAAGTAATGTGCATTGATTTAGGCAAGTTCTGTAACAGAAATTTGCAAAAGTGTTGTGAAAACAAAGAGGGTTGAGGAAGAGCTATCCTTTGGAAAGGGACATTATTAGGGAATTGCTGACACACAGCCTTTACCAGTAAGATTAGGTTAATTGCATTCAAGATAATAAAGAGGTCACTGATTTATGGGCCTATAATTCTACTGATATATTTACATAGATAAAAGCATATACATTAAGAGGTCTCACCAAAGACTCCAAGAGTTTTTGTTTTTGTGTTTTTTTAAGCCACAATTTATATCAGAAATAGTGCATTGCAGTCACATTATGTTGAAGGAATCTGCTTAAGTTCATACAGCCACTTAGTAGCAGAGAGGACAAGGACTCAGGTTTCCTGGCTTTCTGCCAAGGTGAATCTTGGAGGTGTTACATGTTTTCGATGTAATTTTAGGTGTACCTAAATTAAATTAGTTGCCTTTCTCCTCTCATCATTACTCTACTACAGTTCATTTCTCTTTATCCTTCATTCTTATTACACTGATTGGAGGGCCTCTTGAAATTGGCATCAGTGAACGTCTTAAGAATCAAAAGCTCAGAGTCCTATATCTGTTGGTTAGCAGTAAATATCAGTAATGTGTTTTTCACTTTACTTTGTGGTAGCCTGTGCTTTCCTGGTGTAATTTCTTTTCATATAATGTGTGAATTTTACAGTATGATGTCAACATGGTGAAATGCATAACCATATGGTTGCCACATAATTGAATGCTCCAATCTGTGAATTGTGCTTTGAGCAATTACTGTAGTGACCTAATTGTTGCCATTCCTTGTTTTGTTAGTGACAATTATTCCGACTACCTTAACGCAGCAGACTTACCAATATATTCATTTACTTATTTCTACAAGACTGTGAGTGAACTCCCAGGGACCATCCCTGGGCCTTAACATGATGTCTGGTATATTGCAGATGCTCTATACTTGCTTAATCATCCAACATGCATTTTAGCATCATGCATTTAGCATCTAATGTCTAATACATTTCAGGCACTGCAGTTGGGATACAAATATAAATATGACATAGTCACTGCCTTCAAGAGGCTCAGACTAAGTTTAATTCAATTTTACTGCTTTTTAGGCAGACCAGTACTGTGTGGTAAAACACCAGGCTAGTGAAGGGACACCTTCAAACATGATAATGAGAACAGTTGTATGATTCATGTTGCTTAGACTAGAGCCTATGTAGCTCACAGGCTGAATTTACTTGGCAAGCAAAATAATTGCTCTTGCAATAGCCCAAATGTCACTGCTTCTGATGGGCTGCCTTCTGCTCTTCTTCTAACTGATGGGACTGATGGCTGGAGGTTGCCTGGCCATCAGAAGCCTTTTCTTTACTTTCTCCTCAAAGGTCAAAGATGTGCCTTCCTCCATCCATCCCTACCTTGTTTGTTGCTCCTTTGGAAATATTCCCCAGTTCTGGCTTAGAGCTAATATAGTTGAACACTGAGGTTTGTTCCTGCACTTTGTTTTCAAACTTTCAGGTGTTTTGCTCATGTTGTCCATGCAAATTTTTACACGTTTAAGAAGAAACAAAGTTTACTTTTGTGCCCAAGGAAAAACTGATGTCTTTGGCAAAAATGATGCCTTATATGAACTTTCTGGTTCTAAAACCTTTCTTAATTTCGGTTTTGATTGACTCTTTTTTTTTTTTTTTTATCATTGAGCAGGTTAAGCAATAGAAGTTATTATGTGTCATCTAGAAATAATCCCTTGATCTTTTCAAAATGCTTTGTGAACATGGAAAATAAGTATAGCTTATATGTTATTAAAAATGAGTTTCTTTTATGCAACATGAATATTTGGGGTGAGAACCAGTAATGTAAGAGAAAGTAAACAATTCTGCTGAAAATTTTTTTATAACTGCAGAGATATAGAAATTGCCAGATAGCCGGGAGCGGTGGCTCACGCCTGTAATCCCAGCACTTTGGGAGGCTGAGGCGGGTGGATCACAAAGTTAGGAGTTCGAGACCAGCCTGACCAACATGGTAAAACCCCGTCTCTACTAAAAATACAAATCAAAGTTAGCCGGGCATGGTTGTGCGCCTGTAATCCTAGCTTCTCAGGAGGCTGAGGCAGGAGAATTGCTTGAACCCAGGAGGCGGAGCTTGCAGTGAGCGGAGATTGCACCATTGCACTCCAGCCTGGGTGAAAGAGTGAGACTCTATCTCAAAAAAAAAAAAAAGAAAAAGAAAGAAATTGCCAGAATGGTTGCCAGTGAGTAAAGGGTCATGAGGAAACCCATTTCATTTTGTGGTTTTCAGACCTAAAGTAAAAGGGTACAGATGTTTTCTTCTTTTATTCTTGTCTGCAAAGTCCACACATAAAGTCGACGATGTGAGAAAATAAAAGCTGCTTTGGTTATGGATTTTGGAGCAGCCCTGCAACTCCATAATATTATTTATGAAATGCCTCGGAAATTTCTGGAAAAATAGAGGAATCAAAAGGAATACCAGGAAAACAAATAGTTTTAGAAGAATCTTTTTAAAATATTATGTTTGGTAAATAAAAGACAAAAGTTATATAGACCATGAAGTGTTACAAGCATAAAAAAGGGGCAGGGAAAGATTATCAGCCAACCTCCTGAAAAAACACAGTAAATTTAAACCGTAACATTCTTTCAAGGTAACTTAAGGAAAGATGTTAAGTCTGCTTCCCTTTTTGTTTTCATACAAGAGATTTACTCTGCCCTCTATAAAAGGACGTGGTTTCTTGTAACTGCACCAGTTAGACTTCTCTATTGTAATCTGGAAATCTACGGCTTTGGGGTACTCCAAGCATAGCTTTTTGTCGTGTGCTCTTTCTGCTGTGCGACGCTGTACTGCAAAGGATGTCACTTTAATTATTCACTGGCCCATCTTTTAAGCCCCTTAAAGGTTATAGGGCACATTCTGTCTAAATACTCAGTAAAAGTCAAGGTAAGGTACCATCTTAGATCCAAGGATTCTTTCAGTTCTACCGGTCCTTAACTGATGCTCACAATTCCCCAAATTAGTTGGTAAATGGTGGTCTCTTTAATGATACTGCTTCATCCTTCAATAAAGTTGATTATAAACAAATTGCAGTGAGCAGCCAAATTCAGCACAGATTATGTGTAACTACATGACGGCCTGGGGTGGCCTCTTTTACCTGTGCACACCTTAGCTGAGGCTGTGTTCTGGCATGCCGGGCAATAATACCCAGGCCCTCTGCTGCTCTGCCTGCGAGATAGTGTGGTTGCCTCGGGATATGCCAACACACTCAAACGAAAAACAGACGTGAAATCCACTTTACCGTATGGAGTCTAACTACTGTCCCTTAAAAACTGTCCAGGCAGTATATGCATGGCTGTGAGTAAATCAATGATGATTACAAAATACAACAAATGTCACACCAAGTAACCCAAGGGCTCTGCATCTTGCCATTATCGAATAAAGAAGGTACTTTCAAGGCTTTACTGTTTTTAAGGTCTATATCCTGGCTTGTGTAAACATATATGGTCATCACTAAATAGATGCCTCTCTGTTACAGAGCCAACAAAGAACTTTTTTTAAGCCCTCACTTCCTCCCCAGGAAATGGTGTATATTCAGAGAGGAAGTTGTCTTCCTGTTTTCTCCATACTAACACTGTTGCTGAGTTTTTTTCTAAGCTCCCAAACTCAGAGTCTCCATCATATGGAACAAACTCTTCTTAGCAACTGGCCACATTTTTTGCTGCAGTGATTTTAAAAAAGATTTATTTTCCATAAGTCATAAAAAGTATTATTAGTCTACTTTGTCATCTACTATATTCTTAAGTACTATGTCCCCTCCCAATCTCTATCTGATTCAACCTATAATAAGGGCATGGGATTCATCCAATGGGGTCATTCTGTCAAAATTCTTAGCAAAATATATCAACCCTTAGCTTCCCAATTACAAAAGCAACTTGACAGCGCACCTGCTTTTTATTATTTCAGTGTTGTGTGATACAAGCCCAATGTGCCTGGCACCCAAGAATGAAATATAATTCAAGAATGTTTTGTACATTCTGCTCTAATGTTTTAGCATTTCAGCATTGATTTCTAGGACTATTAAAAAAGAACCATTTGGAAACAAACAGAAGTGTTTTTCTTTAGTTGTTACAGTCAGTTAAGGAACTCTTGTTTCATTTATTTCATGTAGAGATACTTGAAGTAATAAAGTTCAGATAAACCTGAAAATTAAGGCAGGGCTAACCCTGGATGATATTTTAAATGAGATGAATTTTGAGTTTGTTAACTTACTAGTTTATTAATTCTGGTAATATGACAAAATGAAGTTCTTTAACACCCCCAATGATAACACTAGCTCTCCAGCAATGGATCCAAACCAAGATGAAATCTCTGAATTGCCAGAAAAAGAACTCAGAAGGTCAATTAAGCTAATCAAGGAGGCACCAGTGAAAGGTGAAGTCCAATTTAAATAAATTTAAAAAATCATACAGGATATGAATGGAAAACTCTTCAGTGAAATAGACAGCATAAATAAAAACCAATAACAACTTCTGGAAATGAAGGACACACTTAGAGAAATGTAACTTACCAGTTTGTTAACAACTCGATGTGTCAATTATCTGTTAAGTCAAGAGTTTTCAAAATGTGGTCCAGAAGACCTCCTGCATCAGAATCATCAAAGTGCTTGTTAAAATGCAGATTCCTCAGTCTCCTTCCAGAACGATCAAATCCGAATCTAGGAAGTAGCCCTAAGAATCTGCATTTTGGGCATCTTCCCAGTGTGATTACTTAAGGGTGTGATAAAGACATAAGGGGTTAGTGCTCCCAGGGATATTTACTTCTTCACAGAGAGCAACCAAAGACTTGAAAACTTTGAAAACCTGTAACTTTTTTTTGGGTGGGGGACAGGGGGTGCAGTCTTTTGGGACAAGAGTACCTTCTTCATATCCCTCAAATTTCATAATAAAAGCAGCTCCATCTTCATCTACTTATGAACTGAACCCTAGGGATCAAATATCAAGAAAGGCTGGGTGCAGTGGCTCACGCCTGTAATCCCAGCACTTTAGGAGGCCAAGGTAGGTGGATCACTTGAGGTCAGGAGTTCGAGACCAGACTGGCCAACATGGTAAAAACCTGTCTCTACTGAGGCAGGAGAACCGCTTGAACCCAGGAGACGGAGGTTGCAGTGAGTGGAGATCACGCCACTGCACTCCAGCCTGGGTGACAGAGTGAGACTCCGTCTCTAAAACAAACAAACAAATAAAAAACAAGCAAAGTATCAAGAAAAAAATAATTGTATTCTTTATTGGCATCCTGTAACATACTGTATTGGGAAGATATTCTGAAGATAATTAACCTGGGCATTATAAAATCTATAGGCTCCTTTAATTGTAAATATTTTGAGTGCATTTCCACTTTAACAGTGCCACAAAACTAGCAATTATTTTTTAAATTACCCTCCAGGAAAAGAAAGAAGAAATACAGTTTAATTTCTTATATCAAGCAATAGACCTCAATATCTGTCACTATGCATGGAATAGTTAACAATAGTTTAATAATATATTAGTGGTCATTTCTGGGGGCATACTTTACAGTGAATGTTCAAGATTTTGATAGAAAAGCAGACTTCAAAACAAACTGAAGTGGTGAATTTAGACGATCAGTAGTTAACAATACCTAACTTCAAAGATTCTCAGTTAATTTTGTTTTCTTTTGTTCTCAATAATGACTACAACATGTGCCTTATTTTATTTTATTTTTGTTATTTCTTAAGATGGAGTCTCACTCTGTTGCCCAGGCTGGAGGGCAGTGGCATGATTTTGGCTCACTGCAACATCCACCTTCCGGGTTCAAGCAATTCTCCTGCCTCAGCCTCTCAAGTAGCTGGGATTACAGGCACACCTGGCTAATTTTTGTATTTTTGTAGAGATGGGGTTTCACAATGTTGGCCAGGCTGGTCTGGAACTCCTGACCTCAGGTGATCTGCCCACCTCGCCCTCCCAAAGTGCTGGGATTACAGGCCTGAGCCACTGTGCCTGGCTGCCTTATCATTTTAGATATGTCCAAAACACAGTTTATATAAATTTACCAAATGATTTATCAATTACTTACTAATGAGTATAGAATTGAGATAATTAAAAGGTATTCATTCATTTAATATAGAACAACCCATGAGACTTATGTTCAAAAAGCTCTAAAACTTGTTAAGTCCTCTGACAAGTCATTCAATCTTTCTAAGAATTATTATTATTATAATTATTTTAATTATTTTTTGAGACAGAGTCTCACTCTGTCACCCAGAGTGACACTGGAGTGCAGTGGCGCAATCTCAGCTCACTGCAAACTCCACCTCCTGGGTTCACGCCATTCTCCTGCCTCAGCCTCCCGAGGCGCTGGGACTACAGGCGCCCACCACCACACCAGCTAATTTTTTGTATTTTTAGTGGAGACGGGGTTTCACCATGTTAGCCAGGATGGTCTCGATCTCCTGACCTCGTGATCTGCCTGCCTTGGCCTCCCAAAGTGCTGGGATTACAGGCGTGAGCCACCGTGCCCGGTCCTTTCTAAGAATTATTTACTCATCTGGAAAACAGGAGTAACAAGAGGAACTGTGTCAAAGAGATACTGGGGGGATTAAATTATACATATGATGTACTTAGCATAGCACCTAGCATAGAGTAAGTGCCCAATAAATGTTAGTTACTATAATTATTATTAATATTTTCTTATCTCCAGGTATAGTTTTCAACAATTAACTGCATATCATGATACTTTTATAAAACCAATATATAGATATATTGTTCAACTTTTCACACTATTTTACTCTATAGTATATGTGAATATAATTGGTTTAATTATAAATTGCAAAATTTGAAATTCCTTTGTCTCTTCCTTTTCCATAGCTTCATATATGCACTACTTCTATAAACTACATGTGAAGCTGACTTTTTTCTATCCGTTTATTGGACTACATTTAGATTTATATCCTCACCTATCTTTGGATTTCATATAATAATCAGAAATTTGGAGTCAGATTACCTTATATATAATGGTTAACTTTTAAAGAAATTTAAGTGAGTTAAAGTTCAATAAACTTTAGAGAAACCTAAAAGTCACAGAAAGCCTTAAAGGCACGTACATATTTTAAAAATCCTAATTTTACACTGTTAGCATCTTGACGTGATATCAACACCATTTATGAAGACACTCTTTGTTAATTAGTTTATGGGGTGTTAGGTGAATTATTTAGTAAATGGTTATCAGAAATCAAATATTTAACTATAAACCTTGAATGATAACCAATATTCCTCTGATCTTAATAATTGTTGTAAGTACATTACTTCAACAACTATTTATTGAATTCCTTTTGAGTGGAAGACATTGTCCAATGTGATAGGGTCTTTGAAATTTAAAAAAAAAAAAAAAAAAAAGAAAATCTTGTTATCCAATTGGATGAGCTCAAAGTCTGTTGGGAGAGACAGATGTAAAAAAAAATCATAATATAAAAATAAGAATGAAGTACTGACTTGCAGGGACCCAAGGGGGAGTTGTAAGAGAAGGGAAGATCAGAGCTACGGTGGGGTCTTTGAGGATGTCACACATCTCATGTCAGGCAAGTACTTGAGGAAAGGTGGCAAGTTTACTGTAGAGGAAACACAGGAGTCCACAGGGTACCTAGTGGAGCAGATGGAAATGGGTTGGAGCTCTAATCCTGGAAACTGCTAATATATTACAATAGTTTGGATTCCTCTTTAGGTACTAGTTGAGGATCTAACATTTTTCCTAATAGAAGATCCACAGAGATAAAATTCAGTTTTGAAAGTTATCTGTGGCAGAATACAGAGGGAAGATTAGACAGAATGGAGAGAACTAGGCCACAGAGAAGAGTTAGGTAGCTATGATGAAAAAAGATGAATCCTGAACTAAGGCAACTGTATCAGTAATAGGAAAGAGATGCCAGGTTCAAGAGATATTTCAAGATAAAATAAAAATGATTTGAAAACTGGATATGGAATTTAGGCAAGGAGCTGAAAATGCTTGATTAATCAGGCTATAGAAGGAAGACACAGAGAGAGAGAGAGAGAGAGAGAGAGAGTGTGTGTGTGTGTGTGTAGACGGGGGACTGGTAATCTCATTTGTGGATACCATTTTTGAAGTGCCTGTAGGACACAGGCAGAGATATTCAAGAGGCAATGAGATCTGGCAGTTAAGTGAGAAAGTTAAGTTAAAGATAATGGATATGGGAGTCAGCGTCAGAGAGATGGTAACTGAGGACACAAGAGTGCCTGCGATCACCAAGAAGAGCAGGCAGAATCAAAGACAGACAAGGACAGATCCTAAAGAATGTAACATAATTTAAGGGTTCACCCAGGAAGAGGATCCAGTAAAGAAGGAGCAAGTAGAGCAGAGAGAGGCAAGTGGCAATCTGGAAGGCAAAGTAATGACACAAACTGCAATGACTTATGCACCAACTTAATAGTAGAGGAGATTTTTTAGGAAGCAGAGATTGTCATCATCTTATCAGTCAGCAGCAGTGGGTGAGCCTCCTCTCAAGAGACCAGGCTGCTAACAAGGAGTTAACTCACTGTCACCACCCTTTCACAATCTCCCGTAGAAGTGCTAGCAGAAAGAAAATAGTCCCATGATAGAGACAGTGGAAGACAGAAAGAAGGAACAAGAAGTTTAGATAACTCATAAATGAGTCATCAGCCCATAAACAAGAAAGAGTCAGCAACATGATAATTTAAGTGACACTGAATCTCTGCAGGCAAATTGCTTGGTATAACTCAAAAATTATTGATGAATGAACTTGGGTAGACACTCCACCAGTCAGGGCTTTGGTTTCCTCATCTTACAATTAGGAGGAATGGGTGACATAAACTCTAGGAGCCTTTCTAACTAAAGCAGACCAAGAGCCCATTTGGTCCTCACAAGTATCATATGAGGTAGGAACTACTTTTAGCCTATTTTACAAGTGAGGTAACCAAGATATGGAGAGTTTAGAAAACGGACCCACACAGGAAAAGAGTAGAAAAGCTAAGTTTCGAATTTGGGGCTTTCTGACTACAAAGCCTATGTGCTACAGCACCCCACTGGAGCTCTTAGAACTTTCGAACTACTTATTCTTTCTTTTTTAAAAATGCAAGGCTGTGAGGGAATCTGGATAGGTATTGCTACCTGCACAACAGGTAAAGAAACTGGGAATTTACCTACAACTATATGCCCAGTAATGGGGAGCCCTAATTCAGGTCTCCTAATTCTACTCTACTCTATGATCTTTCAAAGGCCAGTAAGTACATTCCATTAGCAAACACTAACCTTGAGACCAAAATTAACATCTTGGAAAGAAACTACTGTTACTCTTATAACTTTACAAAATATCCTTTCTTTCTAGAAATCATAGCACCCCATATGGAAATAAATCATCTGAGATTCTGCCTTAAGAAGTGTTGATGGTAGTTTAAGTATAGCCCTCTAAAAAGTAGCAGCTTTTCCTACATCATCTTACTAGTTAATCTTCCTGGGAACGGGCTGATATTTACTCATCCCAGGAGACCACTGAATTGTCTGGACTCCAAAAGATACCAAGGATAAGGTTTTAAGTTCCCTACCATTAGTCATCACGTGGAGAAGAGTGACAGAGCTCTTTACAGATGCACTGCCTTGTCTTTGCCCTTAAAATGAACAATGTTCAATGAGTTTAAATTAGGAAAAGTCATTAAAGAGTGCCTTCCCTCCCTTAAAAGTGGTTGGTTCCCTGGGTAATATGTGAAATACTTGGCGGTCTCCAGACGACAGTATCAGATAGGCTAACAATGAATTTGAGAGCTTTGCAAAGAAAAGTTAGACAGAATGGATCAGGTTAAAGTAGATACAAATGCCCAACTACAAATTCTCATTATTCTCTTTCCCACTCTTGGAACAAATAGACAATTGTAAAACATATTTTGTATGTATACATACACACATATACATATATACAAATAGCAAAAGTATCTCCTCCTGTTATTATTGATGCTCAGAATTTCTATGGAATGTAATATATGTGCAGTTTTAATAGTTAAATAATAAAAAGTGAATACTTCTTTAGAACGAGGAAATAGCTAATTTCTAATATAGGTGTTTTGAGGCCATGCCTAGGTTATTCTGGTAAACTGATATTGTGGGGAAAACGTTTTTGAGTCACAAAATTCTGCATTCAAATCTTAGCACTTCCTCTTATAGCTCTGTAGATCCAAGTTACTTAACTTTTCAGAGCTTCAGTTTTCAAAACATCTGTAAGATGGAGGAAAGAGCACCAACTTTTGGGGATTCTTATAAAGATTAAATGTGATAAATAATGTAATCTCTCTAGAACCTTGAGTTCTCATTTGCCTTTATTGCCTCCTATTCCTCTTGCGATCATGTACAATAAAATAGGAAACATTTGCTGATGTTGGTAAGCCATGAACTCAATTCCAAAGCAGGAGGTTTAAATAACCAAGAAAACTCCAGAAACTGATGCCATTATTTTCCTGATGAGAAACGCTCATAGTCATGCGAAATAAATCACACACTTACTTCTAGGTCATTAGCCAACATTTTTGTCTTCAGTGGTGGTGATTGGCTACTCACATTACCCTCTGCAAGAGGCTCTATTTTAGTAGAAGTTGTCGAGTAGCTGATGTGTGCTGAAAACTATAGAAAGTCACCCTTTCCTCAAGTTCTTAATTGCATCCATTTGTTTAAAAGTGCCGAAAATGCACGTGCTGTGACCTTTCTGAGATTTGAACTCAGATCCAATGAGGAAGTAGAGGCTGAGGATTAGGAAAGGACCATGTGTCTTTGGAAGTTGGCCATGTGCCTCGTCTAGTTGATCTTGGATACTTGAGATTAGGTCCAGTGGTTCCCTCACTTTCTTTGCTTCACAAATTAAAAAGATCTAGCCCCTAAGAGATGTCTGTGTGTCCCTTTCTTGCACTAGGAATATGGGAAAGCTGCTTAAGAAACTGCTGCTTGCAGCTCATGAAATCACGAGTCATTTGTGTAGTAAAGTGAATTGGCCACTTATATTTGTACAAAGTTGAAAAGAGGGTGGGCTGGGGAATGGGATAATTCCAACTCAGAAATAAATCATCTGAATGGACTGTATAACCCTTGAAATGCTGGGGCAGGTTGCTGGGTTCACAGAAAGCAGGTCCCCAGCACTGACATCCTTCCAAGTAACAAATCTTCATCAAGGCCTTATGACCTCTTTAACACCAACATATAACACAGAAGATTTCAGATCATAGTGTGCTCTCTCTTCCACTTCCTGTTATTTTTAATTCTCTGCTTTGTTTCATGTGTTTAAAAGTCTTTACTAACACTTCTAGGGGCAACTTCTGAATCAGACAGTGGCCAGTAATTTCTCTGACGAATACACTTTGTTGTCCCCTCTCTGGGGCCAAGGAAATCCGAAGCAGGAAATGGTCAGTGGCTTGTTCAGTGTGGTGCAGAAAAGGTGGAGACAGAGCATGAGCAGTTCACTGGTTAATTAAGCCCACTGAACCCTGCTGCCACCTGGAAATGGGCCCTGGGCTCATTCCTGCACTTCCTCTTCCACACCTGCAGCTCAACAGAGCCCAGCTGCAGCCACCTCCCCCCCACCCCCGGCTGCCGGGTGCCACTGCTTTGGCTGGTTGTTCCCTCTCTTTAACCCATTTTTTCTCAGTCTTGGACCTTTTATCCTTTTCAGTCAAATGATTGATCCAAGTCCAGAAATTACAGAGCCACAGATTGGAACAACAAAGGCAATGAGAATGTCTTTCTAGCTTTCTAAACTTAGGCCCAAAAGGACTTCCAAACACATTTCATAAAAGTATTATCTGAAAGCACAGGGGAACAAGTTTAAGGCCAAGGCATGTACTGCATATTTTGAGGCCGAGTTACATACTCAATTTGCTTAAAAAAAAAAAAAAAGAGTATTTAGTATCATGTTTGCGGAGTCACATGTCCCAGTCCACAGGAACTACACAAACTGTGTCTTCAGAAGTTGGTAGTCGGTAATCTCTTTTAGGCATGCTTAAGCCAGAAGAAGAAGATGTAAAATTGGACACAGGAAAAAGGTTCTCAGTGTTGCACAGAGGGAAGAACCAGAAAGATCTTAGCCTCCTCCTCAACCTAAACCCTAAATTCATACTCGGCCTTTTCTTTTCAGTTTGTAGTTTGACTTTTCTGCCCTAAAGTCTATGGCTCTGATGAACTCCCAGGAAGAGGAAGCCACTGCTTTCTCCCATTTTAATGCCTCTGTTAAAGGCCACCTCGAATTTCACCTTTCTCATCAGGCTTTCCTCAATTCTTCCCAGAGAATTTGACTTCCCTTCTCTTCACTGCCCCAATTGTTATTGTTGGTACTATTAAATTTGTAGCTTTGTCATTTGGAAGGTTTACATGGGTATGTCTGGTCCTGGTATTCTATTTATCTATATCCCCCCAGAGTGTCTGGGCCATGGTGCGCTCCAGATCACTGAATAAAATGCTTATGGATCATTTGTGTGTGCCGTGTATTACAGACACTATTCTGAAAATGAAAAGCAGAAAGAGACTCAGTCTCTGTTTTCAGGAAGTGTGGAGCCCATTGAGAGAAGAAAGCAGGGAAGCAACTGATTAGAAGCCAACGTAATGTGCTTTCTCACAGAGGGTGTGAATTCAGGGCTGGAGCAACAGGGCGCAGGGGCACCCAACTCTGGGTAGGACACTGGGGAGTAGAAGTCAGGGTGACTTTTGAATTGAGACTTGGAAAAGCAAAGGTTCGCCAGGAGACAAAGGGCACGGGT
This sequence comes from Theropithecus gelada, assembly GCF_003255815.1. Classification (NCBI taxonomy): domain Eukaryota; kingdom Metazoa; phylum Chordata; class Mammalia; order Primates; family Cercopithecidae; genus Theropithecus; species Theropithecus gelada. Next base: position 88,132,236 of record NC_037682.1, read on the forward strand.
AATTCCACCGGGGGCAGGAGGAGGTGCACAAGGAAATAGGTATACAAGAAGCCCTGAAGCGAAGTATTCAGGGAATTAGGAATATGACTAGAGACCAGGGAGTGTGAGAGCAGGATGGTGGGGATGTGGAATGAAGAACCAGACCTATATGTTCTAATTCAGTGGATGCATAAGCACATCCAACATACTTTGCTCAGTGCTCATTACATGTTACATTGCTATTCCTGTGAAAGTATAATAAGTATTTGCTTAGCTATTTCACAAATGGTCAATTTATACTAGCTCCATGTCACTGGAAATATTTCCCTTGATCATTGTGGATGCAGTGAAGGAAAAAGTGAGAACGCTCACTCTTGTGCGTTTACTCAAAGTAACTGCACAAGCGCAAAGGCACTGTCCATCTAAATAACTAAAAATATAATAGGACATGGTGACTGTCACTCCATGGTGCTGATGATACGGTTCACACAGCACTAGATGCTGCCCTGCACTGTTCTCACTTATAGCGTGTTATGTCAATAGACTCTATGAGACACCATATTTATATTCCCCCATACTTCAATCCAGAGAACACTGTCCACCGATAATTTATTCTAGCAGCTTCTTTCACTGTGTTATCTGTGCTTTTGCTCTATGGTTTCCTATTTTACAGACCCAACCTTTAAGTCCTCCTTTCTTTTTGAAGGTAGAAAAGAATAAGACAGGACAGAGAAGCTTGTAGGAGTATGTGAAGGTGAATAATGGTTGACAACTTTCTAGTTGATCATATACCTGAGAATATGTTACCCTGATGGAGTGAACACCTTTTGAAACCACAGCTTGGTTCAGATATGTTGTTAGTATTATATTTTACTATGTAGCTAGTGCATTAATTTATGCATCATCATCTTGACCATTCATCCTTAAAAGTATTAACCCAGCGTAATTCAGTACTTCTTTGGTAAACCTTCCATAGGAAGATTACGACAATTTTAGTGATTATAAACTATCTAGGCTTAGCAGATGCTGGTAATCTATGGGACTCATGACCTGAAAGGATTTATGTGATTTAGAATCCCACCTTCAAGACTCCAATTTACCTTTCATGCTTTGCCTTCTCTCAAAGTACATTTCTCCCCAGAATACTTTTTCCTATTAAATGATTCCAGGCAAGCTCGGTATTACATAGGTAAATACATTTGCTTTGTGCTGTTGAGGTGCTTGTATTAATTCCACGTTGTTTTGAAAAATGCACTAGAAAAAACGTTTGGTGTGCCTTTTGAATTTTTCCACAGTAGTGTCAGTGACAGAAGGCAGCTGTAACACTGGCTTTGACTTGGTTTAAAGGCTGATATTTGACTCCAACTCCAAAAACAATCATCATTCTTATAATTCAATCCTAAGGGCCATGCCTCCTCAGTGAACCCCACTTAATTGTCATCTTTAATAGGGGTATTACTTGGAAATCCAGTTTTCAACTTATCTTTTTTTTTTTTTTTATCCTCAGGGTACACGGCATGAAATGCATTTTTATCTTGATGCAGAGCAAGTGACTTACTTGGGTCAACTGACTACTATTTTAAGGCCAGAATTTCTTGAAAGAATAAAGTGTAAAAACACAGAGATTTTATATTTTTTCCACAAAATTACTTTTGTTAGGTAACCTCCTACCCCATTGGTCTCATTTTAAAATGAAACATTTTATGGGAATGTGTAATATGACACTTTTTCTTTTTGTTTTTTAGTTTGAGGCCTTCACATAGAAAAGTATTTATATATGCCAGAAAATTCAAATCCCAGAGTCTTCCCTCCAATTCCTGACTGGGTAGGTTGCCAGATAAAATATAAAAGCCCAGTCAAATTTGAATTTCAGATAAATAACAAATAAGTTTTTTAAAGTTATAAGTATATCCCATGGAATATTTGAGACATACTTGTACTGAAAGATAATTCATTGTTTATCTGAAATTCAAATTTAACTGAGCATTTTATATTTTTATTTGCTAAATCTGGCAACCCTATATCTGGGGGCACTTGAATTATGATCAGAAGTACATTATCTCCAGATAGTAGGTCTGCAAAATTCCCAAAGGACCATTCTTTTCGTGGGTATGTGCAAAAGTGGAGACTGTCCCACCACACCATTCCCAAAGGCCCCTGAGGCAATCTGGCTCGCAGTCTAATGGATCTAGACAGTGGAGATTAACCAGTCCCTCCTTTAAAGTATGTTAAAAAGCTTTAAAACAACGTAAATAAGGCCCTTCACATACCGGGCACTCAATGTATTTAGGTTGGAATCTTTGATGTTCATTAGTGCCCGTCAAGATGAGGAAGGAGATAAAATATGACATCTTAGAAACCATTCCTGTACATGCCTCACCTCTCAATCTAAGCACTTTTGGATTCTTCAAAAACCAGCTATAACTCCACCTTGTTCAAGAGGCCTTCCCAGATCACCTCGGACATGAGTTCTCTGCCACCCCACTTCTCCAGCATTTATCATTTGTACTATTCATTTGACATTTAACATATTTTGCTTAATATGTTAACCATCCTTTCGTTTATACATTCTCTCAGGAAAAATGTAGATAGTAGAAGCCTTGCACTGTGATTTACAGCACGAGCCTAGGAGTCAGACCAATTTTAGTTTCCAATGCTGCCCTGTCCCGTCTGAGCTTTGTAACCCTGAACAAACACCTTTTTTGAGTCTCAGTTTATTTTTATTTATTTATTTATTTATTTATTTATTTATTTATTTATTTTTTGAGACAGGGTCTCACTCTGTCACATAGGCTGGAGTGCAGTGGCACAATCTCGGCTCACTGCAATGCCCCCCTCCTGGATTCAAGTGGTTCTCATGCCTCAGCCTCCTGAGCAGTTGGGATTACAGGTACCCACCACGACACCTAGCTAATTTTTGTGTTTTTAATAGAGACGGGGTTTCAACATGTTGGTCAGGCTGGTCTCAAACTCCTAACTTTAAGTGATCCACCCATCTTGGCCTCCCAAAGTGCTGGGATTACAGGTATGAGCTACTGTACCCGGCCATCAGTTTATTATTTTCAATCCCTCAGTAAAATGAGAATATTTCATCATGTTGTATTAAATGAGATGATGCATGTATAGTGTCAACTCTTGGGAAACAGAAAGACACTAAATGGTGGCATGTTGTTATTATTGCCATGATCTTTATATTAATATTACTACCTTCTTTTAATCTCCCACAGTGTCCATGGGTTATCAGGCCCTAAGTGAATTGATCGAAGGATCTTTGCCTGAGAGTGGACAGGGGCTCCAAATTCCTTGCTGTCTAGAGAAGGGATGGGGGACACTGCTCTAAACAAACGAGTGACCCTCCTTCACTCTCTTAGGGTACAGATTTCATTCTTTCTCTTTCTCTGTGCTCCTTTAAACCTGCAGATTTAAGCCACTGCCTTATGCTCTGCTTGGGACTATGTGAGATGCAGGAAAATTTCAACTGCCTTAGAGATTTGTTTCCCTAGTGGCACCGGACATGGTGAGCCCTCCTGGGACTTAGAGTCACCACATGCTTCCTGCCTTACTCTTTATTGACTGTTTGCTGCCTCTTTATTTTTTTCTAAGTCATCAGTGAGGAAGTTGCATAACTTAAAAGCTAAGCTAAGTGGGAGTCTGTTTACTGCAATCTGGAGTCATACATATTATTTATCTTCTTTGTAAGTTTTTACAAAATGCAATGTAGTGTTCTTATAAATGCAGATTTTTTTTTTTTTTTTTTTGTCATCCTGGGGTATGCATGAGCTTGGGTTTTTAACATTTTATTTCTAGTTGTATTATAGGTAATAGAGTAACTTGGAAAAAAGTACAATTTCCTTAATAGTCAGACATAGATTTCAAAAAATAAAAGTTTCAAATACATCCTCTGAATCCTCTGCTGGATTTTTCCTAATAGCAAATTCAAAATCTTTTATATAAAAAGTAAAAAAAAAAAAGCATCATCAAACTGAAAGGAGTATGACTTTCTGGGTCATTCATTCATCAGCATATTATCTGTAAAACTGTAATCTCTTGGAAGACTCTGGCTGAAACAAATTCATTTTGAATCAGTACCCAGTGCCTTTTTGATAACAGGTATTCAACAGGTATTGGTTGAGCCAATTAATGAAAAAGTATTTATTCAACAAGTATTTATTGAGCACTGAGGAGATGTATTACTATAAGTTCACAGTATATAGTGTTATTAATACTATTGTCATTAATAAATAATAATTTCACCACAACACTGTAATGCAGCCCCCAGAAAGCCAGTGACATAAACTGGAAGTTTGGGTGACAGAGTTGACAGTTTCTGATTGTTTAGACTTAAAGCAATTAGCCTTGCTGTCCCCACTGTTAACCACAGAGAAGAACATGTTCCCAAATTTCCACCTATCCACTTCTTGATTAATAACTTTAAAGTCATTCCAAACCTATCAAGACTCAGAGATAGCCCTGGGCCTTTCCTGTAGTGTGGGGTTTGTCTTCATGAACAAAATCCCACTTCTGCAGCCTGCAGTGTGACCCATCTGTTTTGTTTCCCCTGTCATTTTGGGAACAGTGTAACACTGTGGAGGCCAGGCTGTACCCGAGGTTAGAGACCCCACCTTTAAAATTATTACTCTGGGGAAAGCAGGAAATATTGTTTCAATTATAAGGATAAAATATGGACAACTATGAACCACTTAAGAAGTTTCATAGTAGTTGCCTTCAACCACAAAACCAAAATCAGTATTGAGCTCTTTGCTTCTGCACAGTATAGGGAAGATGTGAGCAGCAGTTCAGTCAAGTTTTTTTTTTTTTTTTTTTTTTTTTTACTGTTCTCTGGTCCTGATTTCACACTTGAAAATTTCCAAGCTCTCAGAGTACTGCAGTGTTAATAGAAAACAGCTAAAATGTTGCCACATTTGCAGATGTGAGCAGAAGAACAAGGTCAGCACACATAGGACCAGGTCTTGGTACAGCAGGAGCATGTGGAGTGTCCAGAACTGCTTTCAGGTGTTTCTATTCTGTACTGGTTTTCATTCCCTATTTCCAATACATCATCCCCCGTGTTTCACCTCATTTCCTCCCAGTTTCCGTTTCTACTTTGTCATATATTAATTTGGACCTTTGTAATCTTTGGTTTCCTTCTAGTAGAATCTGGTGATTTTATTAAAACCAGACCAAGGAGAAGAATGTTTCCAGGTAAGTCTTCAGGCTGGCAGCCTCTCTTCCAATATCATCCCGGTCCATCAGCTGAGCCTGGTAGGTAATCTCACTGTTGCAGACTGAAGGCTTACAAATGCTGCTCAGGGATAGCACTATGCTTGAAGCATAGGCCTTGTGCTTTAGAAGCCATGAGTTCCATAAGCGCACGCGGAATACGTTTATTAAAGGACATGTGGTCCCATGGAATGTGGCACTCAGCACTGCACAGCACTAGCAGTCACCCTGAACACTCACTGTTGTGAGTAGCACCATCCAGGCTCTAGTGCAGACACTTCTCCGTATCCCCTGCTTTGTGTCTTGGAAGCCCAAGGTGGCTTCTTTTGAGGCTGGATTGTGATGTTGCCCATGTCAGAGAAGGACACTTCTTTGGAGAGCAGGGAGGAGTTGAGCAGCAGAAGCACTTAGGTAAGAAAAAGACAAATTAATTAACTTGTCAAGTCTTTCCTCTCAGCATGAATGCAAGGGATAATGAGGTATCATTTCCCAGGAGTGCCAAGCTTCCATTTTGCTACTTCTTTTCATGTTCTAATTCAATGCTCCAGAAGTACTCACCTATTACCGTGATAACCCCAAAAGTTGCAAATTGTGGCCAAAGAACATTTTGTAATATTAAACAATTCCTATGGCCCTTAAAGTTAAATATATGCAGGTCTAGTAGTGACCTGTGTGATAGACATTCTTTGGTCATTGGATCACCATTGAACACTAGAATTACTGCTAGTTTTATTTTTATAAAAATATTTAATATGATTTAAATTTTCAAAAATTACAATTTCAGTTTCATTTAAATAATTATTTATATGTTATATGCATTAGTTATACTTTGAATTTTGCCTTTTTTCCCAGAAAATCGAAGATATTAGAAGAAAACTTTTAGTAGCACAAAAGCTAACTTTTAGTTTTTGATTTTTATGTTTACTTTAATTTACATTTTTGATGAAAATAAATTCAAATTGTGTATACTTTAATATTACACTTCATTTTTAGTACTTTAGAATCTAATGTTTAGATCATTACTGTCAACAGAAGACACGTTATATGAAAACGGTCATTATAACAACATAATTAGGGAATTGCAGAAATGAAAGCAAAAATAAATTTTATAGATTAAGTAATAATATATTAATTACGTATGACCTAATTTTATTACTCATGGAAACATCACCAACCCCTCAACAGAATATCCAGATGTACACAATAATGATTACAGTCATCATGGACATTTTGTTGACTTCAAGAATGATAGCTTTCCATGTATTTTTCAATTTTGTCATTATCGACATTTATTTGTCAAGGTAGAAAGACAAAGCATATTTTACTTAACCATTTGGTAGCCTATTTATAATGTCTAATATTTAGACATATAGTATGTAGGCCCTTCATTTGTCTTGCCCTGAGTCCTAAAAATGTTAGAGGGTAGATCCGACCAGGTATTTTCTTTTTTGTTTTTTTTTTGGTTGTCATTTTTTTTAACTTTTATTTTAGGTTTATGTGCAGGTTTGTATACAAAGTGTGTGTCACAGAGATTTGTTGTACAGATAATTTCATCACCCCAGTAAAAAGCATAGAACTCGATAGGCCTTTTATTCTGATCCTCTCTCTGCTCCCACCCGCCCTACCCAGGTAGTTTCTTCTTTTTGAGGCTTAGTAGTACTGTTCTTCTGAACTACTGCCTTACAACGATTAGTTTAGGTACAACAGAATTGGGTTTTTTCCCAAGCTATGGAATGTACTCTCTCAATTTGTAGTTTGTTTTACAGATAGGGATAAAAGTGTAAGAGACAGGAGCACTGAATTGATATTATAATCAGTTTCCCAAAGTATTTTTTGACAATCTATGTGTATGATGTAATATGCTCCCATATTTTATGCATAAGGGAAAAGAGAGATACATTATTTTATATTATCTTTGGAGTTAGACAACACTAGATTTGAATTATCATTCTGCCACTCACTAACAGGGTGATTTATTTAAACTATTTAAGTCTCAGTTTCTTTATCTGTAAAATGGCACTGAAAACACCCACACCCAGAAGGTTTGCAGTGAGGACAAGATAATACATGTAAATCACTTAGTAGATAGTAAATATAAAATAGTTATTAGTATTACTATGATCCACATTTTAAAATTCCTAATGTACCAGTCTATTTATTTACTCAATAACCCTCCTTTTCAAACAGTCTGATAATTCTCCACTGCCCAAGGTGTGCCTTGTTATGGCATTCGAGGGGCTCCAATATATCCTTCCAACCTTAAATTCCAACAGTGCCCTAACCCCGTGACTATTGTCCCTGGAGATCTATACTTTCCTACCTCTATGCCTTTGCTACCACAATTCTACCTATTTGAATGGCAGTTCTTCCAAGGCCCAGTTCAAGTTCTTCCAAGATGTCTTCTCACCTTCCAATGTTAATTAACTTTCTTCTCCTTGTGCCCCCATAACATCTCCTCTGTAGCTCTCTCACAAAACTCATTACAGTGAGCTTCGTACCATATTAAATTTTGTGTATGTGTCCATCATCTCTGTTATACTCTCAGCTTCTTTGGGATAGATTATATCTTTGTCACCTCTGCATAAGTGTATCCCCTTCCCAGAGCACATGACATAGTACTTGGCACAAAGTAGATGCACGTAATGTTTTTTAATTGAATTGAATCTACTTCAGAGGAATAAAAAGAAAATAAAAACAAAATTAGGTCATTATTTGGATTCTTCAAGTACTGGTGATTCTTGTTTAAATGATTACAAGGATTTTTTTTTTTTTCAAAATGACATTATTTATACTTTAAGACAGTTAGCTAATTTCCAGGAAAAGCACTTTGTCTAAAAGCACTTCTTATTGACAAATTGAACATTGTGATACACTGCACTACTTTAAAAAACACGCAATTCATGTAAATACTCCGGGGGAGTTTCAATATTTAAGTATGTTAGTGTTTTCAAATGTCTACAAATTCTTTGCTATTCCTCTTTTCAGAAAAGGTGGAAACTACCTTCCTCCTGAGTGCAGGCTTGACTCAGTGACCAGCTTCTAAGGAACTAAATAGAATGGAAGGAAGTATGGTGTGCAACTTGGGAACTAGGTCATAAAAGACCATGCAGCTCACTCTGCTTTCTCTCTTTGATCACTTGCTATAGAGAAGCCAGTCACCACGTCATGAGGACAATTAAGCTGCCCTACAGAGAGGTTCACATGATGGGGTCGCCTGTCAACAGCCTTTGGAAGCAGATCTTCCAGCTCTATTCATGCTTCAGATGATAGCAGCTACAGCATACAGCTTGACTGAAACCTCAGAAGAGACCTTGTACCAGAACCACCCAGCTAAGTTGCTCTCTGATTCCTGACTCTTAGAAACCATATGTAGTAATCAATGTTAATTAATTTTGAGGTAATTCATTATTCAGAAAAATAACCATGGCCAGGCATGGTGGTTCACACCTGTAATCCCAGCACTTTGGGAGGCCGAGGTAGGTGGATCTTTTGAGGTCACAAGTTCAAGACTAGCCTGAGAAACATGGTGAAATCCTGTCTGTACTAAAAAATACAAAAATTAGCTGGGCATGGTCATGGGCACCTGTAGTCCCAGCTACTTGGGAGGCTGAGGCAGGAGAATCACTTGAATCTGGGAGGCAGCGGTGGCAGAGAGCCAAAAACGGGCCACTGCACTCCAGCCTGGGCAACAGAGTGAGACATCATCTCAAAAAAAAAAAAAAAAAAAAACAGTAACCAATACAGATTGTATAGAGATAGTATAAGCATTCTCATTGTAGTTATTCATAGTTTTTTGGTTTTTGTTTTTGAGATGGAGTCTTGCTCTGTCCCGCAGACTGGAGTGCAGTGGTGTGATCTCGGCTCACTGCAAGCTCTGCCTCCCGGGTTCACGCCATTCTCCTGCCTCAGCCTCCCAAGTAGCTGGGACTACAGGCGCCTCCCACCACGCCCAGCAAATATTTCTTTTTTGTATTTTTTTTTTAGTAGAAATGGGGTTTCACCATGTCACCAGGATGGTCTAGATCTCCTGACCTTGTGATTCGCCCGCTTTGGCCTCCCAAAGTGCTGGGACTACAGGGGTGAGCCACTGCACCCAGCCAATTACTCATAGTTTTAAATCTATGATCATTAATCATAGACTAATGATCTATGCTACCAAAGGTAGCAAGGAAATTTGAGCTGGTTATCAAAAATTATAATCTGAAGCCCACCTTCAGTTGATTGCCATTCATTCAATTAATTATATATTTAGCAAATACTTATTAAATTATCTCCTATCAGCCAATCACTATGCTACATCTTAGAAATACAAAGACAAATAAGGTATGGTGCATGTTTTTAAAGGCTCAATATCCTAGTGCCACCACAGATAGCATGGGGCTTGAATCTGAGAAGCCTTTATTGCCCAAAAAGTTATTTAAGAACAATTTTGTGTCACAGAGAAAGAATTTGGGTGGAATTCAAGAAAAGACTCTGGGCCAATTACAGTTTTAGCAGGTAAGGTCCCAAACAATGCTAGACCTGACAAACAGCTTCAGGCTTTTAAACTAAAGACAGTGGTCTCAGGTTGTGTGACAAATGGAATTCTATGCAATGGCCTGTCTGTCTATAGTCTCTCATACATAAGAGCAATCACTGCCAATAATGCCATCCTCAGGGATGAAGGACAGTGACATTAATGGGAAGAAAAATATTCCATTAGTAAAACATCCCCTAATTAATTCTAATCTGTTCCCTGGAAAAGCTGTTCTAGAGGAAAGATTTTTTTTTCTCTACATGCCAAACTGCCAAGCATTACTTTGGAAAATTTTCCATTTAGTTTCAAGGAATATTAAAATGCTTCACTTAGCAAAAGTTAGACATGAATCTATTTCCTAGCTTATCTTATATATAAAGATAAGATTTTTACAGGCAACATCGATTCTTAATTGAGCATATCAGCTAAAAGCAACTAAATTCTATTAGTCTCTGAATTGACATTTATTCTTCTTCTTATTCTTTACTATAAAAATGCGCTTAAGTACCTAAACTGCATGCCATCTTAGAAACTATGATACAACAACGACAGATGTAGCCCTTATTCCCCTAAAAACTTCAAATTCATCAGATAAAATTAGCAGAAAACAAATCAAAACTGCATAAAATAGTGAGAATATCTTCGCATCAATTCTTTAGGGAAACAGTAAAAAATGTTAAGTTCAATGGAGGAATATGAAACACAACAAAAGTGACAAACCGGTAGCTACACTATGCCTCAATAAGTATTCACAGAATCAGTAACGTGTCAAGCTGACTCCTACCTTGGGGCCTTTGTACCTGCTAGCCTTTCCCTACCCAGCAAGTTCTCTCTGCTTAGCTATCATGTTAATCCTTCAGATCTGAAAGCATGTGCTCCTTTCTTAGGGAAGTTCTCCTTGACTCCCCAAAATTATATCAAGTTTTCTAACTCTGTAAACCTTTCCTTAATATCACTTCTTATAGTTCATAGTTTCCTTCTAATAGGTATATACTTACCCTAATACCTACACATTATCCTGTACTAATCCATTCCTTAATATTGCTTTTCATAGTTCACAGCTATACATTTATGTGATTATTTCATAAATATGTCTCATTCACAGCTATACTGTAAGTTTCATGCCAAGAATGCAGGGAGTGGTTCTCTCATCCTCCTGTTTCAGCCCAGTGCCTGGCACACTGTAGTTGCACAATCTATATGTGAATAAATGAATAAATGAGCAGTATAGTATGTGTTCAGAGGATGAGCTCTGAAGTTAAACATATTTCAGTACAAACACCATCATCTCACTATCCAGTTATGTGACTTTTGACATACTTTGCTCCTCTCTGAGACTCATTGAGTTTTCTCATGGGTAAAATGGAAATAATAATAGTAGTTTCCTCACGTGGTTGCTGTAAGTTTAAATGAGAAAAGGCATACGATGTGTTTTGCCTAACACCTGGCACAGAACAAGTGTTTATTGTTGTTGCTCCTGTTATTATTAATGTCTCTGTCTCCATCGAATGAAATCATTACAAATTCGGCCAGGAGCAGTGGCTCATGCCTGTAATCCCAGTAATTTGCGAGGCCAAGGCAAGTGGATTGCTTCTGCCCAGAAGTTTGAGAACGGCCTGGGCAACAAAGTGAGACCCCTGTCTCTACAAAACCTACAAAAATAGTGGAGCGTGGTGGTGCACCTGTAGTCCTAGCCACTCAGTGGACTGAGGTGGAAGGATCACTTGAACCTGGGAGGTTGAGGCTGGAGTGAGCTGAGACAGTGCCACTGCACTCCAGCCTGGGGGGAAGAAAAAAGAACATTAAAAACTCAATTCTCTAATATTTTTTCTTCTTGTTCAGGAAGGTAGGAGAGAAAGTACTGATTGAGTCTATCTCTGCTAAGCTTCTAGACAGCCCAGTCTTGGTCACATCGGGTTTCCAGTCACTTCTGCTGCCTGGCTCACTCCCCCTGGCATCAGCTAACTTGAATCAATCCCTCCAGCGATCACCAGGCTGAATTCTTGGTTTCCTATTACTATCTAGAGGTACAGCTCTTTAATTTATCTTGCTTTTCTCCTTCATGCTAGCACCCAGTTCCCAGGATATGACACTGTATAGAGCTAGGCCAGAAGAGAAATGAAGTCACACTCAAAAATGGTTCCACTTCCCCAACTTCCAAACACTCTCCCCAAGCCAACCAAGTACATACACCTTGACTTTCCTCTCAGGATGACTTCCTGCCACAAAATTAGTAGAGTGCCTGGTTAAAAATAAATAAATAAAATGAGGAGATGGCCGCTGTCCCCCTTCCACTGGGACATTTTACTTTTGGGAACAAACACTTAGTCATTGAAGCTGAGGAAGTCCTCATTCAAGGACAGGGTTTCCTTGCTCAGTCGGCCAGACCAGACCAGACAAGCCTCATGCGCCTGAAGGTCCTGGCTCCTGGACCCTCACTGTATTTATAAAGTCTTAACAGAGTAACTGTGAATTCCATTGTGGTGATGTTGCCTCTGGCTGGCAGATGGCCATGGTTTCTAGACTTCATAAGCAATTTCGAGGCCTGCAGACATGGGTATTGAGAGCACCAGGCTCTCCTTTATATATCTATGTTCACGCAGTCTCTTGTAAAGTTATCTTTGACATATTTTAAATTTATTAGTTGTTTTCTGAAAATGTGGCTACTTCTACTTGAACAAAATATGTTCCCTAGTCTCTCACCTCCAGAGGCATAGCTTTGTAGAACAATCTAGAAATAAAGAGCTTTTACGAAGTTTAGGGTTGAAACAAAGAAAAAGAAAGTTGTTTCTCAGCAGAAAAATGCAACAAAGCCTTTCTTCTTACCAAATAACTTAAGAATGTCTGAAGAAAAACATCCCAAACCTGGCTAGTGCCAGAATTTCTCAGATAAGTCAAGAGAGGAGAAAAACACAAATCACACCCCAAACCACCAAGAGATGAATGAATGACAAAAAGCAAACAATACATAATTTAAAATGTTGTTAAACATTTAAAGAAGTAAATTGTAACCGTTTTCTAGAACAGCAATTATACATAAGAGTATTTTCTAATTAATTTTCTTCTGAAAACAATTGGTGAGATCCTGCAGAGATTCCCTCTCTTCCCCCAAGGCCTTCCACACCCCTGGAGCCCCAAGAAGCCCTCTGAATCTTCACTCTCTACCTACCTAGAGGATCCCTTACCAGATACCACCTCATGTGTCATATTGTAAAGCATTTCTCACAATGTGGCTAGTCTTTAACCAGACTGCAAGCATCCTAGATACAGAAATATAGTCACATGATCTCCCCAGAAGCTACCATGGTGCCTTGATTACATATCGATTGATTCACTTAAGAATTTCTAAATGTTTTCTTCAAACCAATAGAGAATAAAAATCTGAAAGAGTACTTCATTCCATTATACCAGAATAAAAGTAGAACTGGCAATACCATAAATTTAAAATTACTCACTTTTTGAGGAAATTGTAAACTATTTGGGCTGCAGAGAAATATCATTGCTTGGTGTCCACTCTCACATAATATTCTGTCTTGCAAAATACCAGACAGATATCAAAAGCAGGAAGGTGGGTGTGGATATGGAAAACAGAAATCAATTTGCAGTATTTTGGTATCCTAGAACCAGTGAAACTTTTTCTTACATAGAAAAGTACTATGTTTGGTATGCAAATATTATTATTAAACTTAACACCAGTTGTTAAGTTTTTCAGAATTGTTATCCTCAATAGGATAAACTGAAAATTGAAACAGCTTTAAGAAAAAATGTTTAACGAAACATGGGATGTTTAATGAAAAATTTCCCACAATATGACTGTCCCTGGTCCCATTTTTAGAAAGCAAATCCTGAGCTCTTTAGAATATGGAATGATGAATATGGATAGACCTGGCTAGTCTAGAATAGTCTAGGATAGAATATGAGTATGATGATGACAACATTTGTGCAAAAATTTTCAGTTTATAAAAATACATCAAAATTCATTAATAGCTCTTTCAAAGATTTATATGTTTTGCTCGTTCAAATATTTGTATATATTTATACATATTTGTACATCTTGATTCTCAATTTAAATGCATTACTTCACTTACTGTTCTTTTAGGAATTTATACATATTCTTTTTTCAATGATTTATACACAGTTCTTTTTGACTTAGGAAAATGAAGTAGCTGAAATGTTGGAAGAACAAGGTTGTATCTTAACTACTTTATAGCATCCTATATTCAGAGTTGAAGACTAGACATACTAGCTCCCTTTCTTCAAATGGGTAAATGAATACACAGAAATGTTGAATAATTTACTAAAACGTATGTAGGGATGACTGCCTATTGGGTTTCCTGATTTCCAGGACAGCCCACATCAGATTATGTTGATTCTGTTCTAGCCAATCTGAGACCTATAGAGTCCCAAAGCTCTGTGATTTCATCCATACCTATCTTTGGAAATGGTCCTCAGGAAATGAGGAAACAATACTAAGCCTAATGTGCTGTGATGTGTGTAGAATATATCTGACACTTGTCTGGCTAATTAAAACCCTACTTCTCTACCCAAATAGCGGTGTTGTAAGAGATCATTATACTCACTTCTGCATTTCCTTCCTTATTTAATGTCCTCATGGTCACATGAGATGACTAAATGCTCAGGTCCTGAGCTACATTTCCATGTTTAGTAAATCAGGAAATAGTGAAAGATATGTTTTGTGACATTTTCATTCCAAACTTAGACTAGGCATGAGTATTTAATGACCATCGAATAGATGTGAATGAGAAAGAAATCAAGATTTGAATAATCTGGATTGGTATAAAAATAATTTATAAGCAAAAAAGTATATATACGGGGTTTTATTTATTTTTCTTTTTTTTTTTTTTTTTTTAGAGACGGAGTCTCGCTCTGTCGCCCAGACTGGAGTGCAGTGGCGCGACCTCTGCTCACTGCAAGCTCCGCCTCCTGGGACTCCGCCTCCACGCCATTCTCCTGCCCCAGCCTCCAGAGTAGCTGGGACTACAGGCGCCCGCCACCATGCCTGGCTAATTTTTTTTCTATTTTTTAGTAGAGACGGGGTTTCACCATGTTACCCAGGGTGGTCTCCATCTCCTGACCTCATGATCTGCCCACCTCGGCCTCCCAAAGTGCTGGGATTACAAGCGTGAGCCACCGCGCCCGGCCCATATATACGGGGTTTTGATCAATATATTTCTCTTTATATAAAAACTCTCCTGATTCCCAAAGGTAAAATTATTTCCTATTTAGTGTATCACCATTTGTAGCCCTCACAACTCCCAAAACACTTTATTGTACTTGTTTTACACACCTGTCTTTTAAATGTAAAGTCTCGGCCGGGCGCGGTGGCTCACGTCTGTAATCCCAGCACTTTGGGAGGCTGAGGCGGCGGATCACGAGGTCAGGAAATCGAGACCATCCTGGCTAAAACGGTGAAACTCCGTCTCTACTGAAAATACAAAAAATTAGCCGGGCGTGGTGGTGGGCGCCTGTAGTCCCGGCTACTGGGGAGGTTGAGGCAGGAGAATGGGATGAACCCGGGAGGCAGGGCTTGCAGTGAGCCGAGATTGTGCCACTGCACTCCAGCCTGGGCGACAGAGTGAGACTCCGTCTCAAAAAAAAAAAAAAAAAAAAAAAAAAAGATGTAAAGTCTCTACAGGAAGATAATGTGTTGTATTCATCTCTGTATTTCTATTAACTTGAATAATACTGAAACATAGTAGATGCTAAATATGCTTGTTTCATAAATGTGGGATAAAATAAATGTTTGTGTAGCCTTTGCCATTAAGGATTTTATACTGGAGCTGGGAGATAATCAATCACGTAATACTTAGTGGTACCTACTGTAGGATGTAAAGGAAGACAACAGTGAGGTGCACCCTGAGGACTTGGGAATGGCAGAAATGAGACTGCTCTACATATAAGAGAGGGATTTTTGTAAAACTCAACTGAAAGAAAAGGACTTGACTGGAAACTGCCGACTGTATTTAAGACCTTATGAAAAACAAATGTATGAGTTGGAAAGAGAGTTGGTCACTCATGGGAACAATGAGACAGCTGCAGAGTAATCCTCCGAGTAAGCACTTTGCCAGGCCAGTAAGCATCCAAGGAAGCACTGTCCACTATCCAAGCTCATCGTACAGAAGGACCCTACCTACCCAGCCCTGTGGGCAGGAATATCCTTAGGTTAAAAAATGTGTCACCAATCTTCTGGTTCTAATCCTTAAACATGTGATTCACTTGACTAGTCGCTTTTGCCTTGATTCCATGCTCACCAAGAGTTCTGATGCCTCTAACTAAACTTACAGAGCTCACCTCAAGATACCTGAAACATTAGCCTGAGGACGTGGGTATCTAGTTATGCTAAACAGGTATATTTTATATTGAAATCTAATAAATTAGAATCTATCAGATGAATCCGAGGAAGATGAGTTTGCCTCTGGCTGAGGTAGCAACATGTGGTATCCTGCCATTCACATCACTGTGCTTGTGAGTCTGAGGGGCAAATTTAGATCCCCCCAAGATGATTCCTCCCTATGGGTACTTGTGGTCTTCCCTGAGCATCACATCTTTGGCTCCTCCATGAGCCACGTGCCTCTTCTTCAAACGGCTGCACAGATTATGTGCATAACACTATGCTTTAAACCACCAGAGAGTGATCCAAGATAACATATAATTAAGTGAGAAATTGTTTGGCATAAACTAAAAGTGCTACAGAAATTCCGAGAGAATAAGGATCATTGTGGTGGGCAGTTATCCAAGGAGAGCTTCCTAAAGACCTATGGTGTTAAGAGGGAACTTGATGTCTGGGTAGGATGTGAGTGGGTGGAAAGAAAAGGAGGGCATTTCTAAGAGGAGGATGTGGGTCCACAGATATGGAGGCCAGCATGCTGGACCGCATTGCTAAAGTATTAGAACCACAAATAGGGCCAACATACTCTTTCACTTCCTTCAAAATAAAACCTGGAAATTGACGAGAAAAGTAAGAAATCAGCCTTCTTATGTAAGCCCTGATCTGTGAGCATGAGTAAAACAAAATAAAATAAAATGAATCCCCAATATCCTATCATGTGTCTAGTTTGAGAAGAAGGATATTAACATTCTAATTATTTGCTCTTAAGACCAATTTTTAAAAGCTGTCATTAATGCAATGAGAACATTTATACAAACTTTTAAAGCAAACGAAGAACAAACTATATGTTGCCAATAGAAAAGCAAGTTTGAGTGCTAGAGTACAATAAATTATTTATTATACTGATACTGGATTTATTCTAGAGACTAAAATGACCACAGGAAAGGAGGCTTTACTAAATAATACCTAGTAAAAGAAACCTTTAAATAATTTTTATTTCATGTACTCTAAAAAACAATCTTCACAGATAGATAAAAGTATTGTCTTTAAAAATACAACATTTGTATTAGGAAAAAAATTAGACATTCATGTGCTTTCCCTACTCTTAAATTATTATTATTATTTTTTTAAGATACAGGGTCTTACTCTGTTACCCAGGCTGGAGTACAGTGGTGCAGTCATAGCTTACTGCAGGCTCAACCTCCTAGACTCAATCGATCCTCCCGCCTCAGCCACCTTAGTAGCCAGGACAGTAGCTGTACACCACCACATCCAGCTAATTTTTTAATTTTTTGTAGAGACAGGGGTCTTGCTATGCTGCCCAGGCTGGTCTCAAACTCCTAGTTTCAAGCTCTCTTCCTGCCTCCACCTCCCAAAGTGCTGAGATTACAGGTATGAGCTACCATGCCTGACCCCCATTCTTTAGATACGTTAGCATATGGGAGATGAAGGAAATAGAAAACAAAATGATTTTCTCCTAGGCCAGTTGTGACACACCACCTCTTTCACCTGCCATGTAGTTGGTATTCAGTGTTAGAAAGAGGAGTGAAGTGAATGAAGAAGAACAAGAGGGAAGAGATGAAACAGAAGAAGCAGGAAGAAGTAGTCTGCATCTGCTCAGAAGTAGTGGTGGCCAGGAGGGTCTCCAAAATTAGAAACCCAGCCCTCTCTCCATTCCTTGCCTCAGTCAGCACTGTCTCCATCCTATATCTTTCCATCCTGTATTTAAGTCTTGCTTCTGGATTGAGACTGGCAAAAACAATATACTTCCTAAAGGATCCCTTTTCAAACATTTACGCATATGGAATAGCAGAACCCTGTAAGTGTGCCCAAGTGAGGGTACGCTGATCTAACTCCAATATGCCTTGAGACATTGAACACACCAAGCAGTTAAAATGGGATAATAAAGCCGGGCACGGTGGCTCACGCCTGTAATCCCAGCACTTTGGTAGGCTGAGGCGGGTGGGTCATCTGAGGTCGGGAGTTCGAGACCAGCCTGACCAACATAAGAGAAACCCTGTCTCTACTAAAAATACAAAATTAGCCAGGCATGGTGGCACATGCCTGTAATTCCAGCTACTTGGGAGACAGTGGTAGAAGAATTGCTTGAACCTGGGAGGCGGAGGTTGCAGTGAGCCAAGATCATACCATTGCACTCCAGCCTGGGCAACAAGAGTGAAACTCCATCTCAAAAAATAAATAAATAAATAAATTTTAAAAATGGGATAACAGATTTTAATTCCAGGACAGTCAGTCACCAATGTAGGTATTCCATCTGACTCACACCCAGAGATGTCTCTCCCTCTCTTTCTGTCTCCCTGTCTCTTTTTCTATCTATGTCTTCTTGTCCTTCTCACACACACACAAACACACATATACATGCACATACTTGCAAAATTAAAAAACACCTTCAAGCTTTCTTTATGGTCCAAGAGGAATTTTGCTGTACAAATATGGTGGCCTTTCAGAAAATCTTAACTTCATTTACATTTTTTAACTGCTGTTAAGCCACAACTCTGGAATTGAAAAAATGTAGACCTCTCAATTTTTAAAAGTTGTTTCTGAAAAAAAATACATACTTAAATTTTTTAAGAGATAAGTGAACAATATCTAACACTGATAATAGAACACCCCTGCTGCGAATGCATTCAACTTCTGAAAGGAGTATAGAAACATAAATCTTCCACATTTAAGTGGAACAATGGTGACATAAAGACAGTCCTGAAAAATGACTCTTCAATACTTTGAAATTCTCATAAACAACCTTTTCTCAAGAAAGCTATAAAAAGGGTCACTTTTGCCTGAGTCAGAGCAATTTTAGCTAATTAATAGCACCGTCTGGAACTACGATAAATTGACATTCTCCATGACAGACCATGTTTGGGATGTGGCTCATAAAGAAGCTCCCAACGAAACTTCCATGCTTATTTTCTCCTTTAGATCCAGAGCAAACATCAGCAAACTATGACTCAAGAGCCAAATCTGGCCTGCAGGCTATTTTTGTAAATAAAGTTTTATTGGAACATAGACACACTCTTTTGTTTACATATTGTCTATGGCTGCTTTTGGGCTCCAAGGACAAAGTTGAGTAGCTGAGTAGCTGCCAGTAGTCATATGGCCCCCAAAGCCTAAAATATTTACTCTCTGCCTTTTATAGAACAAGTTTGCTGACCCCTGATCTAGAGGAATGACTTCCCTCTTCCATTACTCTTTTGAACTGAAAGTCAGGAGACCTTGATTTTAGACTCACTTCATTCTGCCAGTAAACTTCTATGTGACTCTGGGCCAGTAATTACTTTCCTTAGGTTTGGCTTCTTATTTGTAAAGCAGGGCTGGCCCTGGTGGTCATCTATTCCTTATTAATTCTCTAAATTTCTGTGTTCTAAGGGGATTGAGATCTCTCAATTTTTAAAAGGAGTTTATTTTTAAAAGGAATCCAAATCAATTTAAAAAGGCATCTTTCTTCAAAACCCTGGTTTACACTGAAACACTTCACATCATTTCAAGCATGCAGTACTGAGTATAACCCCTTGCTGCTATATCACAGTCATAACAGAAAGCTGCGGGTTAGAGCTGAAGAGAGAATTATAAACAGCAGTAAAATCTGTTTTAGACAAGGCAGCACATCTGCCCACTGCACCCCCTTCCCAAGAGACGCATTGCATTGCTTGTGCCAGAGATGAACGCTCTTTTCTGTCATGTTTTGGTAAGTGAGTGCTCTACCTCCTCTGCGGCTCTGGGACCCTGAGGGAAATGATAGGAGTCATCCCACTGAAGGAGCACTTTGAATTCACGACAAAGGCAAAACTTTCTTTTTTCAATAGGAATGGGGTTGCTCACTGTCAAAAACTTGTGTGCCACCAGCATATTCAGCATCACACAATTTCTTTCTAGACGTATGACATAAAGCTGCCAAATTAAAGAAATGATAGTATAGTAAGAATTGACGCCTCTCTTCCAAAATCTTCACAACAGCAAAGAATCTTTTGCAGTTGCTACTTGACAGAATAAAAGATTTCAGATATTATGTTATCTTAAAAGCAAAATTACCTACGGAGCTTTAAATAGAGATCAGAAAATGCACTAGGCCTCAGTGCTAATAACTATTATTTTAAAACGTGAAAGCCTGTTATCTTTCAAATAAATATTTTTTTCCCACATTCTTTCTGCCTGGAAAATAAAGGTATTTTGAGGTATCTGAGTCTCTGAGCCAGAAACGATTGGTTCTTAGTCTCCATAGTAGGAGACTTTGAACAGAAATATGCATACATGGAATTTAGAAAGCACCATGAATGCGTACTCACTTTAAAATGTTAGATTTTAAAACAGAAAGGAGAGCCTATCAAATGAAGTCGCTCGAGAGTTTTTACAAAACCCAAAGAGAATATATACTAACATATAACATTGTTATATGTCATCAATCTGTAGGGTTGATAACATTGATATCTGAATGTTATCAACCCTACAGATAACATTCAGAGCTTGGTTACTGTCTTCTCAGTGAATATCTATGGTGTACTGAGCTGTCTGCCATTACCACCTATTATATAGTTTGGCTGGCACCTTTGTTTCCAATAAATGCTTTTCTTTGCAAGAAAAAGATGCCAGTGAGTGCCATCTATCATTTCTGCTAGATCATCTTCCCAAATCCCAAAGAACAGCACTGTCTGCTTTTCTCTCTCTGACAGAGAAACCTCTGAACTGGATGCTAATATTTTGCAGACCAAGCATGAGCCAAAATGGATTAAAAAATCCAAGCTGGCATATCTGCATCAGTCTAAGCAGTTTCAAAGGAAGAACTGCAATGTTAAGCTGCTTATTGTAGCTATGGTTCTCCCTTGTCCAGTCCCCTCCCCGAGTTCTGTATTTTATAGTAATTTACCTTCTCTTCTTGGCCAGTCAATATTCTTCTCATCCTCTCAGATCCTGCTTAAGTCCCATCTCTGTGATCACAATTCTCTCTTGCCCTCACAATGCTTTGAACATAGAAGGGGCTTATAAAAATTGTTGGTTTGTTTTGAACGTCTTCCTGGATGACCTCAGCCCATGTTGATCTCTACCTTCCTTAACTCCTTTGAGACGTACTGCCTATCGCACAATTAACACCTTATTATCCTTGGCTCTAATAGCCTGTGCCACACAATACATTTCATTTCTTCTTCATAATTGTTTCACATGAGTTGATTTTCTACCTCCAATTAAATTGTCACTTCCCGATAAGTGAAGCTGTGTTTCCATAATATCTAAACAAACCGTTAGGCACATGGTAGACATCCAAAAAATATTTATTTTTCAATCTATAGCAGCTTTCACATTGCTTGAAAGGTTTGATAGTTGTATCATAGGCAACTGCAAAGCAAACTTTTTTTTTAATCAGAAATAACAATAAAGTAGTTCAATTGAAATCCCCAGTGTGACATTTTAAATAAATAGACATGAATATCAGGGCCAAATAAAAGGGATAAATAAATAAAATGGTTATTATTTGCAAGGTAGGATATCTAAATATGTAAAAAGAAGAGCCAAATAAGGAAGAATATATACATATAGAAAATTCACTTTCAGAAAGAATAGAAAATTTAACTAACGGATCAAGTATAGGCCAAAATGATTACAAACTAACAATTCATTCTTTTATTCATTAATATAATATATAATTGTCATGTATTGAATCTGGCTGTGGATACAACACATTTGGAAAACTACATAATCTTTTATGCATGCCTACTTTCTTTAAGGCTCACAGATTTCCAGAGTTTACACCTTGCTCATTGTTTAGAATGTGATGCAACGAAAGGAATCTGCTAAGCTAATGTTTATTTTAACAAACACTTTGTTTGAATGCATCCTGACAACTCAAACATCTGTTTTAACTAGAAACATCAACTGAGCTGACTTACTACATTGATAAAATTTGAAAAATTGCTCAATATTCTGCTTTATTCTGCCTGTATGGACAAAGTCTAATGCTTTCTATGCCACCAAATTAGTACTTAAGTGGTTAAAGTAACCAAAGGAGCTTTTGCATACTCTATGCCAGCTGGTGTTGTAAAGAGAATTAGACCTGAAATACCCAGCTCTCAGGACAAGCAATTAGTACAGAGCTTTAGTTGTTTAGCTGGGGGGTTCATTAATATGGAAGAGACAATAAAACTGCTATTTACACTATTACAGAGTTTGATTTAAGCATTTCATGCTAGGACACCTCACATATGAAATCAGTGAAGGGCTTGCATAAAGGAGGAGAGCAACATTAAGCTCATCAGACACAAAACAAAACTGAGCCAAGGTATATTTGTGTTATGTTTCAAGTCAAATAACACATTCTTTACTTGCAAGTGAGACAAGATTTATTTTTTCTTAAGTGGCTAACCTCTGGAAATAATTTGTGAGACCAGAGAAAAAGAACCCAAGTTTGAATGAAGTTTCTGCTGTGAGTCCAAACTTTGCTGTCTCTACGGTAGCATTTCCATGATTGCTATGGTTTTCACTTTGCAAACTCCCTCACAATGACATTTAGGTTTAGCTCCTGGATCGATAACTTATTTCCAAAGTTTGGTCTCATTGTAGCTATTATTGCTACAGACAAAACTTCCTTTATTGATATATGTAGAAGTGGGTTTGCTGAGGTTTAATGAGCCAGAAATCACTAGAAGAGCTATGTAGAGACATGTGAACTTATTCAAGTGTCTGGTATGAACAGAGCTTGTCAGATAAATAATGTGTTTACAAAATGGGATAGAACATTATTGAGTCACTGATGAAATATACTTGATGGAAGCTTCTCGGAGAAACAGAACTAAGCAAGAGAGAATTTAAAAAGGGATTTGTTGAAGGATCATTGTCCAAAGGAGTAAATAGCCACTTTGGGTTTCAGAAGTCTGTGGAGAAAATAGAAAATGAACAGGTATTCTGGTCAAAGTCCAAGTAATAAGCAAGCTGTGACACCAGGATTGAACCTAAGATTAGGCACAAGCTTGCCAGCTAGGGAAAAGACAGGTTGAAACAACTACAACTGCAACCAAAGATGTGAATCACACTAACATTTTAAAGTCAGAATTGGTCCATTAAATACTCACTTTCCCACACTTTGACATGATGATACAATAGATCCCAATCCTTCTGGCTGCTATAAAGTAAATGTGGTGCTGTTCTCTAAATGGCTGTTATATAGTGTTAGGTTTGAATGATTTAATACTTAGGAGGAGATAGAAAAGGCTCTAGGCTCCAGCCCACTGAGGTGGATTTTCTTTCCTTCCTTGAGTGATGGCAGTAGAAGAGATGGAAGTGAATAGCTGTCGACCCCTATTGGAGGCTGTCCCTGTCAATGCCATCACTTCTCTCAGGAAGCTTAGAAGAGACTGATAGAAAGCCTATGGCTATTTTCGTCAATTTCAGAATAAGGGCACATTCTTAGGACAAAATCAAGAATGTTCAGAGTTTGAGTTGTCCTAAAAACTGAGGCTGGAATGTGATTATGCTTTTTTCATGAGTCAGAGTTTATACATTATTAAGTGCGAATTGATGTATCTTGAGTTTCTTTTATGTTTTTGCATTCAAAGTACAGGGAAATCAAGAAAAAAAAGGAGAAAGAAGCCTTGGTTTCAAATTTTGGGGCTACCATTTACTAACTGTCCACTTGGAGTTTCCATTTGGAGTCTATTGTATCATTAGGACATAGAATAATGGTACCCATGTCATACAGCAGCAGTGGCAGTCATGTCCCAGAGTAGAATGTTGGTCAATAATGTAGGTATATTAGTAAGTTCTCAAACATTTGTTAGTGTTCTTCACCCCAGACGCCTTTCTCCCAGTCACTATGACACAGTCGTGGTGACCTGTCCATGTCTTTTTAACATTTCTGAGCTGGACTTTTCCCATTGGCAAAGTAGGGAAACAACTGATTCTGAATAGGGTGGCTGTAGAGATCATTGAGATTAAGGGAATTTTTCTTACAGGCTTCATAGGCATCATCATCAATTATAGTCTATGAGAATATATTAACTAATAACTTTTTTCTTTGTGGCTATTACAGCACTTCAATTTAGAATCTACATTCAAAGACAAAAGCTAAACAAATGCTAAGGGTCTGTGCCTTAGAATGCTAAATCACTATTAAAGTAAACCATTTCAAAAACTCAATTAGCTGTTCAATTTTATACTGTGATTATTCTTTCTCCAGGTTTTTCCTCACATACAAAAAAGAGAAAATTTGGTTTGTTTTTTCCATATTAAGAAAGCTGATGAACTGTCTGTGTCAGTGTTATATATTTAGTAGGCTTATTATTATTTTTGCAATGCATTGGCACAGTTCAATTTTAAATGCAATTACCACATTATAATCTTGGCAAGACCCACTGTTCCAAATAATTCTCTGATGTACAAATTAGTCTTCCTACTAAATGAAAACTGCCAACAGAAAGGTACTATTACAGTATATAAAAATGAAAAGTCTCGGCTGGGCATGGTGGCTCAAGCCTGTAATCCCAGCACTTTGGGAGGCCGAGGCGGGCGGATCACAAGGTCAGGAGATGGAGACCACGGTGAAACCCCGTCTCTACTAAAAATACGAAAAATGAGCCGGGCGCGGTGGCGGGTGCCTGTAGTCCCAGATACTCAGGACGCTGAGGCAGGAGAATGGCATGAACCCGGGAGGCGGAGCTTGCAGCGAGCCGAGATTGTGCCACTGCACTCCAGCCTGGGCGACAGAGCGACACTCCGTCTCAAAAAAAAAAAAAAAAAAAAGAAAAGTCTCATTGAAGTACAGAATAACTATAAATTTCATTTCAGAAGCATATACTATATACACACAAACTTTTTAAAAAGTTATGTTTAAGATGTCTAATTCTCCTGAAATAGCACTCGAATATATAATAACTCCCTGTAGGGTATGTAGGCAGCCTGGATCAAATAGTATCTCCCTATGCTGTGAACTAGAAACACTACTAGACTAATAGGTTGAACTATTTCTTCTGCCATTTTTCCAGAATATGAAGATAAACAGCAATTGAAGTGTGGTCAGAAGATCCTGCAATTATTTTTTGATCACCAACACCATCAGCTGCTGTGAGGTAAAGTTTTTATTATAGTATATATTTACAAATGTCTCTAACAACTTCCAGTATTTTCACTAGTTCTGCCATACAGTAGTACCATACATTGTCTTTTCAGCATCAAAGATTTATTGCTTTAGCAGAGAAACCAACTCTGAAATGAGGACTTTGAAACTGGCTTTTATTTCCTACTAGGTGGTCCTTCTGGGAAGATAAATGCACAGCTTCTCTTTCCAACATCTACTAGAAAACCCTTTTGAAACAATGTGGGAGGCTGATGACTATGCCCCTATTGCAGTGGTCCTCCACAGGGGGTGATTTGGCCCCCCAGGAGAGATTTGGCAATGTCTGGAGATACTTTTGACTGTTGTAACTGGAGGGAGGGGTCTACTGGCAACTAGTGGGTAGAGGCCAGAGATGCTGGTAAACATCTTACAATGCACAGGACAGCCCCACACAAAAAGGACTTAGTCCAAAATGAAAACAGTTCCACGGTTAAGAAACCTTGCCCTATTGGCTTCTCTGTCAACATAACAGGTACTGCCTGTGACCATTTGTTGCCAGAGTGTCTGTCCCTGGGACAGTGATGACTGTGGAAGTCAACAGAGGAGGAGAATTTAAATCCTCCACTTCCTGCTGGGAT
This sequence comes from Theropithecus gelada, assembly GCF_003255815.1. Taxonomy (NCBI): domain Eukaryota; kingdom Metazoa; phylum Chordata; class Mammalia; order Primates; family Cercopithecidae; genus Theropithecus; species Theropithecus gelada. The sequence goes on from NC_037682.1 coordinate 88,157,996, forward strand.
CTCATAAAGTGATGTAAACCAATGGGGCCTTGGTTTGTTTTAGGTTAGACTTGTGGAAGTTTTTGAAATTCTAGTTTTGCTCTGTTCAATCATTTTAGAAAATAAGTATCGTTCTGGTTTGAATTAGTTTGTTTGGTCTATTTTTGAACATATTTTGCTTCAGTTACAACATTAATATTTGGGTTTTATTCAGTTCAGGGTTCAGCAAATTAGCAAAATTACGGCTTTGGGTTATGGTCACTTGTTTTATATCTTTGCATGAGAGCCCATGCAGGCGTGATTAGAGCAGAAAGCTAAGGTTCATCACAACCATGGCCATTAGTGCTTTCTATGGTCCAAGGAAGTTCATTCACTTTTTACTTTGTTTCTCAAGAGGACTCAACAATGCAAGCAACCAAACCAAGTGGACACCCCTCTTTCTGTTGCTTGGTTTAAAATTAAAACCCTTGATGAAGAAAGTGATTTATTTCATATTATATTTATGAAAAGGTACAACAATCTCAATGTTGAGTATTCCTGAAACTGTTTACTTGATTATACAATGAAGAAACAAGACAGGAAAAAAAACTTCATAAAAATCACCAGGGATTTTTTTTTAATGCCCATGTACCCTTATTTTGCAATGGCTCTGGTTGTGAAATCATCAGACTGAAAAATACTGGAGGAGTGGTGAGGGTGGATTTTAGTGACAAGATTTCCTTAAGGCTGTAAACAAACCAAATTCACTAAGAGAAACAGAGATGGCAGATTTCATCATAAAAGGGGGAAAACATTTTCCAGTTGAATTATAGGTGCAGCACAAAACAGTTGTTTCATTTTTAAAAACTTTAGTTCCTGTGGGCTGAAACAGAGCATTTCAATTGGCTCAGTTCATGAAAGCCATCTGCACCTGCTCACGAAACAGCTTAAAGAGAAAAAAAAAAAGTGTGCAGCAAGGATTTTAACTTACACAGACAATAAGGGATAGACTCTGGCACTCAAGCACTGAAAAAGGAGGAGCAGGATAAAGGGGAAAGTATCATAATTTTATGAAGTACCAATAAATAACCCCAAATCAGCTTACAGCATCACTTAGGTCTACCTGTGAAAGCTATACTTGCCTGTTCTGGTTGCATGTTTAAAAGTTAAGCAATTAAACTTCAATTATATGGGTTTTTCTTTTATGTAGCCTAGGGTTGAATGCATTACTGGCAGGAAACTTTAGCTCATGAATTCAATCAAAAATCCTTTCATTTGTCAGAACTGCTTCCTGCTGTCTCCTTTAAACATCTGCTTCTCCAGTTCAGGGACACACACACACACACACACACACGCTCTTTGTTAAAATAATAAGCAATCTACCAACTTCCCTTGCAAAAGTTACATTCTCTCTTACACACACACACTTGTTCCCAGTAGAGTTTATTTAATGTGTCTTTAATAGCTTCCTTGTTCTTCTCTCTTCCTTTCCGCTTTTAAATTCTGGAAAACCTCAAGCTGACAAAAGACGACATTTTAAAAATGCGAGGATAAGGCCCGGCCGGCCTCCAGACCAATGAGAAGGAAGCAGAGCAAGGAGGCGGGGGAGGCGGGGTTGGCTGTCGGGAATTGCCTGCACTCCTTAAGCGGCAGGCACTTCCTGCTAGAGGAGTCCAGTTCTGCACAAACAGAAATCGGGTGGAAAGCTAACAGGAGGCTTTGGTCAAGTTCAAAGCAATCTGCGCGTGTCCAGGCTCGCGCGGAGCCGGACCCCAGCCGCGCGGCTCAGACCTCGCTAGAGCCATCACCTGAGAAATCTACAGCCTTTTCTCATCAGGCTTAGACTGTTCATCCCACACCTCCAAGAAGGAAGACCCACATGTTAAAACTATGAGAAAAGCTGGAAGTGCCTTCCGAAAAGTCATCCTTCTTTTCTTTTCTTTTCTTTTTTTTTTTTTTTTTGAGACAGAGTCTCACTCTGTCACCCAGGCCGGAGTGCAGTGGCGCGATCTCACCTCACTGCAAGCTCCGCCTCCCGGGTTCACGCCATTCTCCTGCCTCAGCCTCCCGAGTAGCTGGGACTACAGGTGTCTGCCACTGAGCCCGGCTAATTTTTTGTATTTTTAGTAGGGACGGGGTTTCACCGTGTTAGCCAGGATGGTCTCGATCTCCTAACCTTGTGATCCGCCTGCCTCGGCCTCCCAAAGTGCTGAGATTACAGGTGTGAGCCACCGCACCGGGCCCAGTCATTCTTCTTTAACCACGACACAGGTACTCAGGTCCCCTGGCCTTCCTCTGCACTGATGGACTTTCCTTTGTGAAACCGATTCAGAGGCGAACCTCAAGTGGTTTATTCCTTCGCCTAAAAATTGTGCTGCTTTTTACTCTAGTGAAGTCTGGAGAATAAATTAATAAAAACTTGGGGCTGTGCGGCCTAATGGTCTCAAACCCTGTTCCAGATGTTTTGAAATATTATTATCCCTTTTGAGAGCCTCAGTGTCTCGTTGGAGGGAAAGACATCTGCCTTAAAGGAACTTACCAAGAAACTACAAACATTTAACTGCACAAAACAATAGTACCTTAATAAGACATGGCGCATAATACAACTGGCTGCCCTATTATGACGTGTAAGAACGTTTTCATACGTAAGGTATGCTTGCAATCTGTAAGTAGATAAGGAATCCTGTGGTTGTCACACTTTTCATATTAATATGGATAGAAGAGTTTAAACTCTAATGATTAGAAAATTACTCGTATTCTGAAGTGTATTACAATCAATGCATTCATGATATCTACATGTTGTAATTATTCATCCTTAAAAATGGTTTATATGGTTATAGCCATATATCTATTGATTATTGTTTTATTGTTATGTTAGTAATAGTAATAATAGCTAACATTTCTGAGCACTTTGTGCCAATTATAACACAAAGTTCTTTACATGCATTATTTCATTTCACCCCTATGACTCTATAGAACTGTGATTACATTGAAGAAACAGAGGTTTGTATCATTAGTTTGCTATAGGCCAGGGAAGTGAGTTAACAAAGCTGTGACTTGAACCCAACACCTGGACTCTCAGAGCAATCACACACTATTCAACCATCCACCCATTCATCCATCTATCCATCTGTCTGTCCATCCATCCATCCATCCATCGAATCACCCACACACCCATCCATCCAACATGAAATGTGTATTATTTGGAAAGACACAGTTATAACATGTTGACGAAAGACACAGTCATAAGACATGCACAAAATACTTAAAAAAAGGGATCTATTTTATCCACCTGAAACAAAAGGAACATGCTGTATCTTAAAATGTCAGATGTTAGATGTGAGATTATACATCCATACTGAACTGTAGAAACAATGAATAAATACAAGCAAAACCAAAAAAGCCAGTGCAACTGATATCAACAAGAAATTCAATACTCCTTTGACGTTCAAAATATTCAGGGTCTCTCTCAAAAGACGGTTTTTCCTTGAATTTTCCAAATAATTTGCAAAAATTAATTCAGGGAGCCTTCAGGAATAGCAAGTTTCCAAAACAAAACATGCATAGCATGCACACTTTTACCATTTTATTTGAGTGGAAAGTTTATTGGCAATATTAAATTTCACCCTAGATAGGATGTGAGAATATTTTGATAAATCACAATTCATAGTATATTAATGCCATGTGAGAATTTTGTTTCCCAAGTAAGAGCTCACATGGAACTTGGTCATTAAACCTTAAAGAAACCTTTCTTACATATCTATAGGCCTCAAATTGAAAATATCTATAAGTGAATTTGTAGATTTCTTTTTAGTTTAATTCCTGAGTATATAGGGCAAAAGCTTACATCCTTTATATAAACTTCTGCTTTGGGCTAAAACTGATATATCTTCACGTTGAGGTTTCATCTGAAATGCACCAAGTTGGCTGACTTACTTCAATATGAGTTTGTATGGCTATAAAATTGTGCCCTAACTCAAGCTATTTCTATGTTCACCTGAATCACACCCATGCTTAATTATTTTTTTTATTTTTATTTTTTTTGAGACAGAGTCTCACTCTGTTGCCCAGACTGAAGTGCAGTGGTGCGATCTTGGCTTACTGCAACCTCTGTCTCCAGGGTTCAAGCGATTCTCCTGCCTCAGCCTCCTGAGTAGCTGAGATTACAGGTGTGTGCCACCACGCCTGGCTAATTTTTATATTTTTTTTGGTAGAGATGGGGTTTCACCATGTTGGTCAACCTGATTTCGAACTCCTGACCTCGTGATCTGCCTGCCTCGGCCTCCCAAAGTGCTGGGATTACAGGTGTGAGCCACTGCGCCCAGCTGCTTAATTCTTTATATTTCACATTCAACAAAAATGTGGAGGCTTATCATATGCCACGTACTATGCTAGGCACTGGGGACACAAAACAACATGAAACATGGTCCCTATGCTGGAAAGAGTTACAGACTTGTGAAAGAGACCAACAGGTAAATACATCCTAAGAACAGGATAAGTGGCAAAATTGAAGCGTAGGGACTCATAAGAAAGGGGTAGGGACTCATAACGAAGAGTGATTAACTCAGGGAAAGTCATTTCCTCTACAGAGCATCTCATTCATCCCTTCAACTGGTATTTTTTGGATTCTGAAGTATAAGGAGGTGTTTATAAGTAGAAAAGGCAAAAGAACATCATATGCAAATGCATGAAGTTCTGAAAGGGATTTCATGTTTGGGGACATGGTTGAACTATGTACAAAATGCTATGGAAGCACAAGGCATCAGTCAAGCACAGTGATTGCTTCTGCCTGGGGTGTGAAGGAGGGCATCAGAGAAGAGATGGCATGTGGTCTACCTCCTGAACATAGCCATAAACTCTCTTTGTAAACTGATCATTCTTAAAGCCATTTTAGGTACAGTACAGATTAAGTGCTCAATCTGTTTAGTATAAAACCAGTGAAAAAATTCCTGCATTGTTTCAGTCAAAGTATGAATGGAATCAAATGTGTCTGAATTATTTGGTGAAAAACAATGAACTGTTCCCACATGCACAGTAGAGACAGTTCAGCCTGCACTTACTGCAGTATCATACCCAGAATTGTAGTTACCCATGTTGACTGGTCAATGTAATATATACAGTTTGAGGTCGGCTCTGAGGACACCGTTGTGGACATGCACAGCATTTGTCAATTACGAATGGAGAACCACCTCCCTCAGACCAGCAGTTCTCACAGTCTCCTCACCCTGTCTCTATTGTTAATGCCAAGTGAAACAAGGACATAATTCATACCCCAGTTGCCTTTCTTTTCATGTGTGGCATGATCAAAAGAATAATTATACAGAGAGGAATTCTGCAAAGACAAAAATTGCGTGTGATCCTCCTTACATAAGGACCTTAGTGTGTTGCTGGAAACTCTCTGATTCATTCTGTTGACTGGCAGCTTCAGGTTACAAGCAGAGAACAGAGAGCCTTCATTAACATCTTTCTAGCCTCAAATATGGAGTCAGTGCTCAACACACAGATTTAGTCTTGACAAGTACATATCAGATTCAGACCATGCAATAAATAAATAAATAAATAAATAAACCTTCAGAAATAGTTTGATCACCTCTAAGGAAAGAGAAAGAGGGCACAGACAGCTCAATTAAGTGGCCCTAGAGAAAGAGTTTGGAGAATTTGCTAAGAATTCTGAGATAGGAGTTCAGTAGCCGAAAAAATGTCACTATGCTTTCAAGTTCCCATACACTCTTGCTTAACATCTCATATCCCCACCCCAACCCACAAGCGTAAAGCCTAGATCAGAAAGAAAAAGGTCAAGCTTCCTATGGGAAAAATTTAAAATTTTTTACTAGAGTGATAGATTAGCATCTGCTTTCCAATCAATTTTACCCTGTTCAAATACAACTTTGCCCATTTTGCAGATGCCCACTGCCACTGCCCCTGCCCCTGCTAGGCAGAAGATGGTGAAGAAAAACACAGCCAGCATGGTTAGTCTCATTGGAAATTCTGAACCACTAACCTCAAATGGGCCATTGGTGCTACACCCATTCTAGCACATTCTTCTGGTTCCATTAACTCTTTCATTCTCCTGCATGACTATTTCACAGCTTTTCCTCTCTCTTCTAAACCTCCAGCACCTTCGTCCCAATTCTTACTCCCAGTTGCTGGATGAACTTTGATTCCTATTTCACTGAGAAAATAGAAGCAATCAGCCCACCAACAACCTTCCACCAACACATCTGACCACTTAACTGATATTTATACCCACTTTCACCAATATGGTAGTCACTTCTATTGAATACTTGAAAACTGGCTAGTTCAAATTGAAATGTGCTGTTAGTGTAAAATGTACTGGATTTTGAAAATTAAATTTTCCTATTAGTGGTTTTATATTCACTACATATTTTAATAGTAATTTGTACATATTAGGTTAAATAAAATCATTAAAATTAATTTCACTTGTTTCTTTTACTTTTTTTTTTTTTTTTGAGACAGAGTCTTGCTCTGTTGCCCGGGCAACAGAGTGCCGTGGCAATCTTGGCTCACTGCAACCTCCGCCTCCTACGTTCAAGTGATTCCCTTGCCTCAGCCTCCCGAGTAGCTGGGACTACAGGCACCCACCACCATGCCTGGCTAATTTTGTATTTTTAGTAGAGGCAGGGTTTCATCATGTTGGCCAGACTAGTCTCCAACTCCTGACCTCAAGTGATCCATCCACCTTGGCCTCCCAAAGTGCTGAGATTACAGGTGTGAGCCACCACGCCCGGCCTGTTTTACTTTTTAATGTGGCTACTAGAAAATTTAAATTGTCTATGTGGCTCACATTACATTTAATTGGACAGGGCTACTTTATTCTCTGCTATTACTATGCTCTTATTGGAGATTAAACCACCCTCTCCCTATGCATTAGAACCCCCTCTTCTTTCCCACCCAGGGACTTCATCTCAGCAATTCTCCCTGCTTTCTCCTTTTTCATTGATTTCCCCCTCTAATTGGATCATTCTCATCTGCATACAAACATGCCACTGTATTTTCTATTTTGAAAATACAAAACAGTTCTTGACTACATGTCATAGTTCAGTTCCCACCTCATTTCTTTATACTAGAACTCCTTAAAAATGTCTGTACTCACTGTCTCCAATTCTTCTCATTTCATTTCTTATGAATCTACTCCAATCCCCACCACTCCTACAAAATGGCTCCAACTAGCAGAAGCTAGTATGTGCTGCAACTAGCAGAAGCTGATTGTTACATATTCAAGAACTTTGCGAGCTGATTGTTAAACTGTTTGTAGCTGGAAATTGACTATGATGGGAATATTTCCACAGGGAAATTTTGTAAACACTACAAATCAGGATTTTGCTGTTGTCACTGCTTTTCAGAGAGCCAATTTACCAGGACACCACTGATTGAAAGTCACCAATGACTTTCACCTGACTCAGTGATCAATTACAGTCTTCAGCTTAACTAATTTATTGGCAGTATTTGACAATAAACTCTTCCTCTGACAAACTCTTCCTCCTTCTTAAGTTCTTTCTTCACTAGCCTTTTGGGGCACCATTTTCTCTTATGTTCTCTCCCTCAGTTCTCTTCTGTCTCCTTTCTGCTTCCACTTCGTCTTTCTGACCTCTAAATATTGGAGAGTGTTAGCACTCTGTCCAAACACCTCTTCCTTTCTTTAGCTCCAGGTGTTTACATTTAGCCTTCTAGCCTTAAATACACAAATGTACACTTTTAAGCCAGCCCTTGCCCATGAATGCCAGCTCACTTATTTTCCTACTTGGCCTCTCTGCTTGGATGTCTAATAGGCATATCAAACTAACATGTCCAAAATGAAACTTCTAATTCTCTCGCCTCTTCTTTCCCCAGTCACCAAACATGACACTCCAACAGCTCAATATCCCCCCCAGCTCAATAAATGGCAGTTCTAGCTGCACAAGTCACACATTTTGAGTGATCCTTGGTTCTGTTCTTTCTTTGACACCCTACATCCAATGCATTGGCACTACTCTTGGCTCTGTCTTTAAAATATATCTAAAATCCACACTTTTCCCCACTTTTACTGCTACTAGCTTGCTAGTAGCTAGTAACTAGCTCCAAGCAACCATCACTTCCAACTTGTGCAACTATACAATAAACTTGGAACTTATCTCCATACAAGACCCAGTGTAAGCTTATAAAAATAAGTTAGATCTTCTTATACTTCTTAAAACATTTTGCTGCCTGTCTTGCCTAGAATAAAAGCAAATCTTCTTATTGGTCTATACAGTCCTACAAGGTGTTCCTGTTACCTCTCAGAACTCATCTCCCACCACTCCCACCTAGTTTACTCTGGTCCTGCTAGAGCCTCCTTGCAATTTGACAAAGATGCTTCAGCTCAGAGGCTTTGCACTTGCTATTCCCTCTACCTGAGAACTCATTATCCAGATGGTTTCATGGCTCACTCCCTTACTTCCTGCAGGCCCACTCTGCATGAAATTAATTCCCTCCATGGTACTTATCGCCCTTTGGCACACTATAGTGTTACCTGTTTATGTGTTGACATCCATCTAGGCTTGGCAGACAAATTATCTGCTTTTCTTTTTCTTTTTAATAAAAAAAAAATGTTTAAAATTTCATTTTTTTAATTCTTAAAACTGTATTTTTTAAATTGACAAAAAATTGTACATGTTCATGAGTTACACAGTGATGTTTCAATACATCTAATGATAGTGCTCTGATCAAGGTAATTAATACATCCGTCATTTCAAACATTTATCATTTATTTGTGTTGGGAACATACACTATCCATCTTCTAGCTAGTTGAAACAATATATTATTGTTTGCTATAGTCATCCTACAGTGCTAAAGAACACTAGAATTTATTCCTCCTATCGAGCTGTAATTTTGTATCATTTAATAAATATCTCCTGGCCGGGCGCGGTGGCTCAAGCCTGTAATCCCAGCACTTTGGGAGGCCGAGACGGGCGGATCACGAGGTCAGGAGATCGAGACCATCCTGGCTAACACGGTGAAACCCCGTCTCTACTAAAAAATACAAAAAACTAGCCGGGCGAGGTGGCGGGCGCCTGTAGTCCCAGCTACTCGGGAGGCTGAGGCAGGAGAATGGCGTGAACCCGGGAGGCGGAGCTTGCAGTGAGCTGAGATCCGGCCACTGCACTCCAGCCTGGGCGACAGAGCAAGACTCCGTCTCAAAAAAAAAAAAATAAATAAATAAATAAATAAATAAATAAATATCTCCTTATCCCTTTATATCTAGCAGTTAGAAGAGTAGTGCTTGGCCCATAGCGAAAGCTCAGTAAATGTTGAATGAATGAATATATTGATGTCACACCATCAGCTTTGGAGCATGAAGGAAGCTACTATTACCTTCTCTTCTGTGTAAAGGATTAAGTGATAGACACATTTTAAAATGACAAGTGTTCAATTTCTCTGCCAGGCTGTCCTTGCATACAGACTAAATAGGGAGGCGTTTTGGACTGGCAAAACAATTAAATATGTCTTGATTCAGTATTAATAGTAACTTACTTGGTGATAATGACATTACAAACTCTTTTCTTAATATTTGTAAGAGGGGATTTCTCCATCTTGAAAGTTTCTTAATATCATACTTGGAGGAACTGCAGAAAGAACTATAATTGAAACTGAAAGTATCCCCTAGGACATTGGCCTTGGTTGATTTGTGGAGTGATGGTGAGGGGTGAGGGAGAAGAGGGAGCAATAAAACAAATGCCAAAGTTTTTAGCAATTTTATATCACTAGCAATAAAGTAGTCTTTACAATTACACACACCTAACACCTAATGATTGTTTCCACTCCGCCATCCCTCATTCTCCTCTGCCATTGATGTTGCGAAAAAACTGAGGCTGAAGTCACCCAGTGAAAATCATGTCCCGCAAAATGTTGTCTCTCTTTTACTGAAGATGGTAGAGTACAGGCGGGAGGCCTCCCATCCCCAGAATTTTCATGGAGGTAGATGTGTTTCAGATATCTGTAGCTAGAATTCAGAGCACGTAATATGACTCACAGATGATTGGTAATCTACAGTACCATTTTTTTTCTCTAAGGTATTGGGATAATTAGATAGATAGGCCTGAGTTTTAGTTATCTCTTATAATATTTTTTATGGGAATGTGTTCTGTGAGATTCAAATTCTTGCTTTATAACTGAATTTTGGAAGACATACATTATATGTATAAATTAGAAACTCTGGAAACTGCCTGTATCATTATTAGTAGTAAGTAGTATTATTAAATTAGAGTTCTAGCTAAGCCCAAAAGGCAGGTATGTTTTAACCTTCTATGGTAGCAGGAACAATAAGCAGTGATTATCCCTTTTAATTTTCCAAACATTTTAGGAGGTATTAGAGGTTCCATCCTAGTGGAGTTGGAGAAGCATCAATAGAAAAAGAGGCCCACAAATACAAACCCTTTTTGTTGTTGTTTTTCTTTTTTTTTTTTTTTGAGATGGAGTCTCACTCTGTCACCCAGGCTGGAGTGCAGTGGTGCTATCTCAGCTCACTGCAACCTCCACCTCGCAGATTCATGCCATTCTCCTGCCTCAGCCTCCTGGGTAGCTGGGACTACAGGTGCCCACCACCACGCCCAGCTGATTTTTTTGCATTTTTAGTAGAGACGGGGTTTCACCCTGTTAGCCAGGATGATCTCGATCTCCTGACCTTGTGATCCGCCCACCTCGGCCTCCCAAAGTGCTGGGATTACAGGCGTGAGCCACCACGCCCGGCCAATACAAGCCCTTTAAAAACCAGACGGAGTAGCAAAGACACTCCTGGTTGTATGATCTGGCTAATTTCCATTTTGTTCTAAATACTTTTTCCTATAAAATTACATTTGTTATGCTGTTGAGAAATATGTGCTTCTCTCTCTCTACACACACACACACACACACATACACACCACATGCACAGACGTATGCAATAGAAAATGAAGTCAACCAACATTATTGAGTTCTGAAAATGTACTACACGTTTTGCTGAGTTCTCTATATAAATAATATAACAGTGAATACCTTCTATATATGTGTCAAGTATTTCACATGCATTGTATCTAATCTTCACAATAATGAAAGCAAACCCTTATGTGATGCTTTGTGTAAGGCGTTGTTCTCAGCGCTTTACCTTGACTAACTCTTTTTTTTTTCGACCTGGAGTCTCGCTCTGTTGCGAGGCTGGAGTTCAGTGGAGCGAGCCTGGAGTGCAGTGGAGCGACCTCCACTCAATGCAATTTCTGCCTCCTGGGTTCAAACAGTTCTCCTGCCTCAGCCTCCCAAGTAGCTGGGACTACAGGCGCAAGTCACCATGCCTGGCTAATTTTGTATGTTTAGTAGAGACAGGGTTTCACCATGTTGGCCAGGATGGTCTCAACATGACAGGCTTATGAGGCAGGAGGCAGACACTAACATCACTGCTATCTTCAGATGAGGCACCTGAGGCAAGAGAAGTTAGATGAAACTTGTCCAAGGTCATATCAGGTGTAAACAGCTCACCTAGGTTTTAAGCATAAGTAGTCTTGCTTCAGTCACGTTCTTACTCAGCCATATCTTGCTGCCTTTTACACAACAACCTATGAGGAAAGCATTTTAATTGTCTCCATTTTCCTGATGAAGAACTGTATGAAGTCCCTTGCCCAGTTAAAGGGCATAATGGGATCCCATCTCAGGGTGCTGACATGAAAGTGTGGGTTCTCACAAAACAGCCTCCCACTGTAATATCTTGTCTCTTTGAACAAATACTTAGTTTCACAAAGTCAAATGGCATGCCTTAAAATTCTTTTGCATAATCCCCCCTTGCACAGAAATACCCAAGGCTCTGCATATAGTAGATACTCAACAGAGGAAAGAGATTCACACAGATTGATTTTGCATCATATGTAATTAAGAGCCAAAAAAAACCCTTCAACACCACAGCTTCCCTTTATTCTGAGAAAACTCCAAGGAAAACTGACTTTGATTTCCTAAATCATCTTTTGATTTACTCTAGTAGAAGAAAATCAATGCTAAAATAACTATTGAAAGCCATCTGAGATGTGCTGCTCTAACATGACGATGCCAAGGAATATAGACATTAAATTGATCTTGGAATCCAAGCTCCCCTTCCTTATCCAACACAAGACAAATCACAAAATCCACATGGAGGAGAAATCTTCCTATCTAGACTGCGGGACTTGTCATTTACTCAAAACAGAAATCTCCAATGCCATCTTGTTTACGAAGCAGCTAAGGTTGTTACTTCTGTACTCAAGTGAGCGCTGCCTCTTTGTAATATTGATTGCTGGGATTTTTGCTGGTAGTACACTGACAGAGATCGACCACTAAAATCTTCTGAGGCACATTTATCTTTCTCTGTATTGAGAGAGAAACCCCATTTTCCTCAAGAAAAGGCGAAGCTGTTCCAGCACGTTTTAAATGATTCATATTATCTGACAATGGAAAGGTAAATTCTCTTCCAGGATTTAGGGTATAATTCTCAGCCATCTGAGAATTCTGTTTATCTCACCTTGTCTCCTTGCTCAGAGAATCACAAATAGATGGAAACATCTAATGCCAAGGCATCTAATAGCTCCAGCATAGGATACTGTGACTGCTCCAGATAGATTTTCTCCGTGAAAACCAAAGTTTATGGTTAATCACCCTGTCCCCTTCTCATTATGGCACTATCAGACATATTTAAGGAAGTGATAAGAAGTCTTTGCAAAGGTATATAAGAATAAATATGATACACTGAAGGTATCACTTACACTTTTTTTAAAGATAAGAATTTGTGAGACTTCTGGGGGATTTTTGACAGGTCCTATTAGGGTTATTTTAAAACACACAGAGGAAAGTGATTTGATGTTAAGCAGTGGCAAATCTACACAAAAACAAAAACAGTCATCGCAGACTTTCACTCAATATAAAGTTCTACCAAACCTATGCAAATAATAATCGCATTTTCTAGAAAGAGTTCTAAAGTAAGTCACACATACAAACCTCAGTAGCAGCACAAAACATCCTTTGTTGCCGGACGTGAGAAAAACACACTCGCTTCTAAAAAAAGCCATAGGAAGGAAGTGGAAGAACCTCAGGGGCGAGTGGGAGTGCGAAAGGAATGTTGCAGCTCTTTTTTTTTTTTTTTTTTTTTAAACATGTAAGCTTGCTGTGGCTCTTAATAGTAGGGCTAGTAGTTCAAGAAAGTGAAGTTAAATCTTTGGGATCTTTTTTACCTATTCTTATAAGGGTACTATCAGCCAAATAGGTTTGAAAATCATGACAGAAGTACATTGATATTCTGGCTTTACATTGCCCCACACTAAAAAAAAAAAAAAAAAAAAAAAAAAAAAAAAACCTTTTAAAAAGCAAAATCAAAAGAACTAAAACACCTGCATAAGATTCAAATTTCACACATCTCAAAACAACCAAGACTGCCAAAATAAAAATTAAAAGTCATTCCAGAGCACAGGATGCCTAAGCAAAGCAATGTACAGAAATTTTTGCAATGTAACAAAATGGAATATATTTGTCAGAGGCAGAGGATAAATTGAGGGCTCCTTTTTTTTTTTTTTTTTTTTTTTTTGAGACAGGGTCTCACTGTGTCACCTAAGCTGGAGTGCATGGTGCAATCACAGCTGACTACAGCCTCTCCCAGGCTCAGGTGATTCTCCCACCTCAGCATCCCAAGTAGCTGGGACTACAGGCGAGTGCCACCACACCCAGCTAAAATTTTTTTGGTATTTTTTTTAGAGACAGGTTTCCCCAAGTTGCCCATGCTGGTCCGGAACTCCTGGGCTCAAGCGATCCGCCCACGGCCCGCCATGGCCTCCCAAAGTGCTGGGATTACAGGCGCAAGTTACCACACCCAGCCTGAGGGCTCTTTTGAAAACACAAATATGATCATGTCACTTCCCTGCATAAAATCCTTTAATACCTTCTCACTGTGCTAAGGATAAAGACAAAATTATCAATATGGCTTACAAAACTCTTCATGAACTGTTCGTTGCGTAACTGTCAAGCATCATGTTAAGAGCTCATATTGATTGAATGCTGATTACTGACTGAGCATAGAAACTATTTCAGTGAATCCTGTTACAACCTTTTCAGGTGTTATCTCCATTTTACAGAAGAGGAACTGCGAAGTTGAGTTACTTGCTAAGATTATAAACTAGAAAGTGGTTATGTCAAACACTGTTGAGGAAATTCCCAATCCCCTCTCACTTGCCGTCTCCATTGTTAGGGCTGCAAGATCTATGTTCTCACTTTCACATTTTCCCTGGTTATTTGGGTTGGGTTCTGGCCTATGACACACAGGTAGAATTCCAACAGAAGATTTCTGAGAAGCTTTGAACTTTTCTGATAAACTAACCTGACATTGCACATCTTCTCCCTTCTTCCTCAATGCGCCATTGTGCCTGCAGCTGCAGCCGCCATTTCCACATGAGGGAATGACAAAGCCACAGGCTACGAATGTAGAGCAGAAGACAGAAAGAACCTGGATCTGTGATGACCTCATCAAGCCCTGCACCATCCCTGGACTACTTATTGCTTATTGTCGGACTTTTTGTTTTGTGGAGATAATTTCCCCTCTTTTTTTCTTTTTTTTTTGAGACGGAGTTTCACTCTTGTCGCCCAGGCTTAAGTGCAATGGCGCGATCTCGGCTTACTGGAACCTCTGCCTCCTGGGTTCTAGCGATTCTCCGGCCTCAGCTTCCCGAGTAGCTGGGATTACAAGCGCCCGCCACCACGCTGGGTTAATTTTTGTATTTTTAGTAGAGACGGGGTTTCACCACTTTGGCCAGGCTGGTCTCAAACTCCTGATCTCAGGTGATTCACCCGCTTCGGCCTCCCAAAGTAGTGGGATTACAGGTATGAGCCACCGCGCCCGGCCAATTTCCTCTTTTTATATGAACTTCAGTAAGGTAGGCTTTCTGTTCTTTGGATGCCACACACACAAAAAAATTCTTAACTGATACAGCTATGACGTTAGGATTCCAACTGGAAACTCTGATTTCAGAGCCCTTGAGCTGAATTCCATTCCTCCCTGTTTCACTCTTATTTTTGCGCTCTTTGCTATGGCCATACTGATCTTGAAGTTCCTCAAAATGACCACATTTCTTCCTGCCCCACAGCCTTTGCTTTTCCCTCTGCCTGAGAAATCTTCTACTTATCCTTCAGATCTCAGCTTAAATACTGAGATACTTAGCCATCTCAGTATTAAATGGAACTTAAATATTTCTCCCATACATGGGTTCACAGAAACCTGTATTTGTCTTCTGAGCCTTATCACAATCACAAACAAATAAGAACTTGGTGCTTGTCTTCCCATGTTACATGGTAAGTTCATGAGGTTAGGAACTATGTTTCTGGTTGTACACAGTAGGCAGTCAGTAAACAGTTATTACATTAATGAATCAATACAGGCATTCCTCATCCACGGTTAATTCTTGAGCTAGACAGACAAAGATAGGAAGTTACTTATTTTACACATCTGAAGCCACATAAGTATGTCAGGCTGCAACACATCTTGTTTGACTCTATTAAATGCCATAAATATCTCAACAGAGAGAAAGGAAAAACCCTACAATCCAGAAGCAGGCTGTGAAGACAGAGGACATGCCAGTAAGAAAGAAATGAATACTTTGGGTAGTAGTAATCTCAGAACTAGAAAAGTGCTACAAGAAGAAAACCGCCAGTGGCAAGACAGGAACTACATTGAAAACAGGGATTACCTTGTAAAAATACAGTTTCCAGCAGACCAAATATAGGCACAATGTTTCTGTGATCCCAACTTTTGCATTCAGCATTTTGAGAGGTTTTTCTGTGGGAAAGCATTTCCAATTTTATAGTAGAGTTGTAGAAAAATGTTGCAACTTATATAAACTTTGTTTTATTGCCAAATTTCCTGTAGCCCATCCACTCCATGAAGCAAGAGATAACTGGTTTGCATCATCTTTTTAAAATCACAGCTCTGGAGCTGCACTATTGGAACACTCTCTTGTCACCCTGCAACCGATCCTTTCATACTTCTTTCTCCTCCATTGGACTGTAAGTTCTTGAAAATGGCTCTGACTCCAATTTTTTAATACTGAGCACAGTGCTGGCACAGTATGTGAACTCACTATATCTTGTTACTATAAATGAATAAACAAAATGCATAGGCATGTTAGGCATTTAGTAAATACACGTCAAATTGAATCTTTGATACATGAGTTGGAATTACTTCCCTTTCAAGGTATTTGTTCAGTGAGCATAATTATAGAGTCCAC
Organism: Theropithecus gelada; assembly: GCF_003255815.1. Taxonomy (NCBI): domain Eukaryota; kingdom Metazoa; phylum Chordata; class Mammalia; order Primates; family Cercopithecidae; genus Theropithecus; species Theropithecus gelada. Next base: position 88,174,192 of record NC_037682.1, read on the forward strand.
AGTCTAAGAAAGTCTTCATTATAGAGGAAAACTAAAAAAGAGCCCTTGGCTTTTCAAGACAATATGCCTTGATGGCAACCCCCTTTTTATCATGTGCATGTTTCATGCACAAGGACAACTTAAAACTTGAAATGAAAAAAACCAAAAACCTCTATAATATTTCTTGGCTCACCAGTGCTGCCGATTTCTGGTATTCTCTCTTTAATGTGTATCCTGGGGGTGATGGGAAGAAGAGGAGAGAGAAGAAGGACAACTAGTAACAGAAAGGAAAAGAATGAATTGGGAAGAGGAGCAAAGAGGACGGTGAGGACTGGAATAACAAATATAAAGAATAAAGTCTAATTCCTTTCTATTTCCTGCAGTCTCTCATTGCTCCTGTCTCTGATAAAAGTGCCTACAGATTTGCTTACTTGATCCTAATTTTATGGCCTGTTCAAATATTAAAACTTCTTTTTAAATAAACTAATTTGAAACTAAATGCCTTTAGTTTTTACAATGATAGGTTTGTGGCTTTTGACACCTTTTGGTCCTATTCATCAAAATCATTTGCAAAGTCCAAAGTAGAGCAGAGTAGCTTTAACAACACCCATGGAGGATGAATAGAATACATTTTCATATTCACCGAAAGTGAAACTTATAAGCATATATTATCTTCTGCCTACCTTGTAAATGTCCCATGTTTTCATTTACATATTGTACCAATTAATATTTCTTGGTACTAATCAGAGTGGAATCCAATCCTGACATGGGAGAAAACTACAACCGAAAACATTAGCAACAAGAAAAAAATATTTGTTTCAAGTATGTGGATTATATTTTCTAGGGCCTTAAAAAAAGAATGAAACTGAAAGAGGCAGCTTGAAGAAGCTTACACGTGTTTAAAACCCACATCCTGTTGTTATCCACTGCCCTGGCACAGAGGAGCTGGGAGGTGAACGTCCTCATTAGGGTCCCTATTAGCTGTGATTTGCAATGGCCTTCTCCAAAGAAGAAAATCACATTCACCCACTGGACAATGGCCCAGGTATCACCATTGATGGGAATCATATATGGAGTAAACATCTAAGCCCAAGAATACAGTGGTCTAAGCCAGTGGGCTTGGAAGTTGCAAGATCCTCCATGCTTCATTCCAGCCACTATCAGCAGATTCTAAATCACCCATGAGCAGAGGCGCCCATCTGCCTAAGGCATAAACGAAATTATAACAACAGTGAGCGAGCCAATGGGAGTCAGCCAGTAAGACTACGAGCAGCATGATGTACTCAGACTTTTATTCCTTTTTTATTTATTTGGTTAAAATACATGTGTTGTTGCTTCAGGCAGATGTTGGTATCCCAGCCTTTTATGCAGGAAGCTGTAGAAGGGAGAGGACTTTCTGGGTGGGAGCAACTTACTGTGGAGGCCAAATGGCATTTTTTGTAGGCCCTGAGATTTTGTAAGAAAACTGTAATTCTGTTCAGAACTCTTTCAAAGGGTGAAGACAAACTTAACAACTTCATACTATAATAAAAATAATTACAGAGTGTTGCTTTAAACTTTTATCTTGAAGTTCCTCCTTTAGGTTACTCTGCTTAACAACCACAGACTCTTCCTAATGGCTTATCTGCCTTTCTTTTCAATTTTCTAAGTGAAGGCCAGCCCCCTTCAAGATGTTCTACCAACTCAGTCCTATTCTCTCCAGATGGTTTTTTTTTTTTTTTTCTTCTTCTTCTTCTGAAAAGCGTGTGTTGATAGACTATGGGGAACAGACCAAGAATTATTTTTTAGCCAGTATTTTCCCCTTGCAACTGTAAGTCAGCCTTCCTCAGAAGGAAAGGTGGGACAAGTGATTCTAATGTGCTTCGCTCCAATGCTTCCATCTCAATAACCCTTTAAAGTGAAAACTGTGGAGAGTGAAGTGAAAAACTTCTCTCCATCTGGAAGCATTTATACAGAGAGGTGTCTTTAGCTTAGTTGTTTGTCTAGATTTCCATTTATGAACCGACTTGCCTTTCTCCTGTGGGTATGCTGAAGAAAACTGTTTGCAAAATCCATTGTATGCAATAATCCAGAGGTTCCTTCAAACTCAATCAGGCTCGAAAGGCTAAACATGACTCATAGGATTCCTTCAACAAACACAAAGTAAGTCAGAAGTCAAGGAGACACTCGTCTCGATGTGGACCAGCTTACCTAGCAAGTCAGGGAATTGTCATCAAACCAGTTTCCGGCTTGCAAGACCTTGACTCCTTTCAGTAAAGGTGTCAGTTCTTCTTTTTCTGAACAATCTCAATGTGAATGACAGGGCCTGACTCTAGCGGAAGGTGTCTTTAATCTTTTTATGGTTCAGTATAAAGGTTACCTTAAGAAAAGCCTTGGGATATGCTTTCAAGATACCTACTTGTGATTTTTTTTTTTTTTTTTTTTTTTTTAACATCAGTATGTCCTGTTCTGATTCAATCATTGTTCTTTCAAACAGGCTGGGAGGAAAGGTTCTTGGACATCCACAGAGAAAACTTATTCAATAAAACATTTTATAATCCTAGGAACACCTGTGCCACCTTCCTAAGGGCTAGTCAGTTCAACGACTTCCTAAAAATGAAGGTTGGACTGTGCGAATGCCTGAGTGTGTGGGAGTGGAGTCAGTCTGTATGGTGCTGGGGGATGGGGTGGGAGGAAGCAAAGCGGCAGAGTCTAGAAGGATGGTGGTACAGCAGAAGAAGAAAGAAGAATGTCTGAATCTGGAGTGGCCCCGTGAGACCCAGTCGGTACTCAGGTGACACTGGAATAACAGGAGTTCCTTCTAAAACCAAGAGAGTAGCAGACACTCTGTCATGCCACACCCTTCTCAACTGTCTTATCCCTTGGCCATCTCCTTTTTAGAAGCTAAAACAATACATTTTTTTCCTCAGCGTCTCTTGTTCTTGGAATGGAGGTGCAGCATAGTTCCGGCCAATAAGATGGACATCTGATAAGAGAGGGGTGTGCTTTTTGAGACACTTTCAGCTTTTCTGATAAAAGGAACACCTGGGCTGCCCTCACTCCTCTCTCTAGCCTACCAATGTGATACCTAGAGTTTAAGACTATGAGAGAAAGGCCTAGAGAATCACAGACAAACTGACCCTGAGCCATGATATTATTGAGTCACTAAACTAATACCCATAATGACCTATATCAAGAAATATTGTAGTGTGTGTGAGGGGGAAATCCCTACTTGTAATCACTTTATTTCTTACACTGTTAGTTTTCTGTTATTTGCAGGCGAAAAAAAAAATCTAATTGATTCAGCAGAGGAGGCAGATCAAATGAGTAGCTATGTACTCTTAAAAAGGTTTTTTTGGCTGGGTGCGATGGCTCATGCCTGTAATCACAGCACTTTGGGAGACCGAGGCGGGCGGATCACGAGGTCAGCAGATCGAGACCATCTTGGCTAACAAGGTGAAACCCTGTCTCTACTAAAAATACAAAAAATTAGCAGGGCGTGGTGGTGGGCCCCTGCAAGTCCCAGCTATTCGGGAGGCTGAGGCAGGAGAATGGTGTGAACTTGGGAGGCGGAGCTTGTAGTGAGCCGAGATTGCGCCACTGCACTCCAGCCTGGGCAACAGGCAGCAGAGTGAGACGCTGTCTCAAAAAACAAGGAAAAAAAAGGTGTTTTTTTGTTTGTTGTTTGTTTGTTTATTTTGAGGAGAACATAGCTTTGAAAGACCTGAGTGAAACTAAATATTCTTCTAAGGCTAAAACCAATATAGCGTATCATGGAGCCTCATAATTTATTTCAAATTTTATGCCTGAAACAAGTTACCATCATTACTCTATGCTATGGTTTGAATGACTCCAAAACTCGTGTTGGAACTTAATCTCCATTCTGGCAGTATTGACAGGTGGCGACTTTAAGAGGTGATTGGATCATGAAGGCTCTGTCCTCATAAATGGATTAATCCATTCATGGATTAATGGGTTATGATGGGAGGGGAACTGGAGGCTTTATAAAAGGAAGAGAGACCTGAGCGAGCACATTAGCACGCTCAGCCCCCTCTGCCACGTGATGCCTTGTGCCACAGAGTCCCCACCACCAAGAAGGCTATCAACAGATGCAGCCCCTCAGCCTTGGACCTCTCAGCCTTCAAAACTGTAAGAAATAAATTCCTTTTCTTGATAAATTACCCAGTTTGGGGTGTTTTGTTATAAGCAAAAGAAAACAAACTAAGACACTCCATCCAGTGGTTCATGAGATTTATTGAGATGAAAGACAAGACGTATTCTATAGCTATAACCATAGAATTGCTTTTGTTAAGGATATTTATGTTTATACGAGCCTATAACCTTATTTTCCTATATGATCCGAAGGTATCATCTAATGGGGTTCTTGGCTTACCCCAAGTCCTTCTGCTAATATTGGAGACTTATAGAGACTTTTGAAAGGAACACAACATAATAAGTGGAAAGAGCAAAATATCTTGCCTGGTCCCTAGCTAGTGACATAATATTGTGCAAATTACTTCAAATACCTGAGTTCCATATTATTCATCTATAAAATAATGAAGCGTTCAATTCAGTAACTATTTCAATGTTATTGTCTAAACTGTTTGATTATAAACAACCGAGTTACCTAACTACAGACAATTTTATAATTATTTTTTCACCAGTATGTATTATGTTAGATTTCTAATATATCACCATGAATGAATATTTAAATCCTAAAATTTGTATTTGATAGGGTCAGAATTCCTAAAATCAATGGCATTCTCTGACTCAAAGAGTTATTTCCCTCCTGGCTCATTATTCTCTATATTAATGTTTTTAAAAGATGGCCTGAAGTCCCTGCATCTTTCTGGGTCCCAACCAACATCTACTGAATTTGAGTATTTGAGGATGGAACCCAGAAATCCGTATTTTTCACAAGCATTCTGGGACATTCTGACATGTACTAAAGTTTGAGGACCACTAATCTGGAAATAGGTGTCACTGAGACATTGGAAGATTAAAAATTGTGTACAGTTTTTATGATAAATGAAGACAGAGTTCAGGCACAGATTCAGTTTTTTACTTCTCCAAATGTGCTGATTTAAGGTCATTTATAATGTTCTCATAGATTAATTTGACCCTCAATTAGCATTATTTATTGCATAAATAAAATTCACAAAATCAAAGTGAAAATAATTCTCCCAGGATTTTGATTACTGCTCATTTTGTTTCCTCTTGTTTTTCCTTCCAGTCACCTTCCAGTCACCATTTATTCTTATTTATAAAATTTAATTCTTTTTCTTTTTTGAGACAGAGTCTCGCTCTTTCACCCAGGCTGGAGTGCAGTGGTGCAATCTCGGCTCACTGCAACCTCCGCCTCCCAGGTTCACGCCATTCTCCTGTCTCAGCCTCCCGAGTAGCTGGGACTACAGGCGCCCGCCACCACGCCCAGCTAATTTTTTTTGTATTTTTACTAGAGATGGGGTTTCACCATGTTAACCAGGATGGTGTCGATCTCCTGACCTTGTGATCTGCCCACCTTGGCCTCCCAAAGTGCTGGGATAATTTAATCCATTTTTTAAATCCTTGTTTTAATGCTCTGTTTCATTTACTTCCCAAAGAATGGCAAGCTTATAGATAAATATGGCAAGTGCCATATTTGCCTGGTTTACTATAATCTCACCTTTCTGCACGTTCTGGCTTATTTTTAATCCTATCATCCATTAATAAAACCAAAGGAGTCATGTTTACTTTGCACCCATGTTTTTATCGATCTCTCTTTGGCTAGATTTGATAGTAATCATTATACTAATTGCTAATAGTAAACTGCTTCCTCAGGAGTTAAAAAAAAGTTCAGGAATTTCTACTCCAGTTTATACAGTTGATTGGGTTGAGAATAGCATGGCATTGTAATATCTATATAAACAATGCATTTCTCAAGAGTAATTTGCTCACCATAGCATTTGGTATACTATCACCTCTTTAATCAATTGTGATTTATTCAACTTTTCTTTTATTACAAACTAGTCAAAATATTCTCCAAAATGTCATGTCCAATTCAAGTATGTTTTGAATACACTGCCTGTTGCTGTTAAAAGCAGAACTGAGATCTGTAAGAGAGACCAACATTGTTTGCTAATGTTTCAAAGCCATTTCAAAGGCAAGATAACTTGGAATAAACAGACTGAATCAAAAAAGGTTAAAGCTATTACAATTCCAACAATTTAACAACAATATTAGTCATTGTTATTTCACAATAATATGTTCAGCATTTCTAAAGTGTTTCCAATCAGAAAATGTTCATGTATCTTACAAAATTTTAAACTACTGATGAGTCATACATAGCACCTTAAAAGGAAGTCTGGTGTCCATTGTGAAAGATAAGGATTTAAGCGGCAGATGATCTCCCACTGATGACATACATTTATCCAAAGGGCAAGCTAAGATAGTTCTGAAAGAAAGGAAAGGTGAAATGGGATCCTGATCTTTTATATAATACATCCTCTAGCCACAAGGGAAATTCCTTTTGAGTCTGTACTTGGGCTCAACAGGTATGGAGGGGGCACTGGTGGGACCACAATGACCCCTTTGAATGGTCAAAGTGGTTGGTATCATTAAAAGAGCACCCAATTTGGAGTCAGGAGACCTGAATGTATGTTTCCCAATCCTTATTTATTATTTGTGTAGCCTTGTTCATGTCACGATCTTCCTGGGCCTGTCTGTGCCCTTATAAAAGATCTTTAGCATTCGTGTATTAAAAGACCTCCTTAGGGGGATTTTGTGAGGGAAAATTAAGGAAATATATAGAAATCCTCTGAAATAAATGTTGGTTATAGTTATAATTCAAATAAGAGCCAGATCACCTCTTTAGATCCTAAAAGCCAAGTATGGCCTAGAGTGCCAGAGTGTCTCTTGTTTGGGCTATTGTTCTACATTTGCCCACAATTATCTCAGCAACTATTCATCCCCAAGTAACCTAGCTGGGGGAGTCTAGCCCAATGCAGAGGTTACAGGTCCGTAACTTTTGTAAAGGCCCCTCACAAACTAAGATGTCAGCTGCTGCCAAATAAGTTACAAAGTATGGAACACATCCATGTGTTCATTTTGTATAAGGCCCAGACCCCCATTCAGTTTAGTATCTGGAAATCCTGACTTTTGCATGCTGCTGGAGAAAAAATTATCTCCAAACCAATTCCTACCTCTGGCAGGAATGTGCACTGGAACAGATTGAGGCAAAAATAACTCATTTGAACACAATATGCAACAGTGTTTACAAATATGTTTTAGGGCTGGACTTGAGTTCTGATTGTTAACATGTCCTGTTTTGTGCCACCCACTCAAAAATGTGTCCTATTAGGAGTCAAGTTCTATTCCTGACCCTCTTAGTCACGCTGGGCAAGGCATTTCCATTTTCCTTAAGCTTTATTTTACCCATCTTGGCATCTCTCCTCATCCACTCTACCATACTGGTTTCAAGTTATGTCTTCTAAGCTAATAAAGGAGGGTCCACAAATTAAGCATTACGAATTGTACTAACCACTGTATTGAAGTAGGAGTCATGACCCCAAATCACTTCTTAAAATGCTCCTGTAATGAAAACGTTGAAAGGAGTACAAATCATTACTTCAAATACTCCAAAAACTAGTTACCACACACATATCTTATTTCTGCATAGGGAACTTATTTAGTTTTGCAAGAACACATTTAATACCCTAGATATGCCTTTCTTCTGCTATAAGCCCACTACATCTTACGAGGAGAAGAGTTTGAAGAGCAAGACCCTCTGGCTTTCAGAAGTTAGCAGATGGTCAGGAATCACCAATACTGAGGCTGTAACATTAACCCAAAGAAATCAAGCCATTTCAAATTGTTATATAACTAAACCATGCTATTTACTCTTTGTGCACAAATACATAGTGTCAGCTGACTTTAATTAGGAATGTGGTAGAGACAGCTACAGAGGACAAGCTACAGAAGAGGCCAGGCAATTGCCAGTACAAGCAGGCATGATGCAAAGCATTTCTGTCTGTGAAAATGACAGAAAAGTGGTTGGCTTTGGTGCGAGGAAGATGAGGGGAGAGTTGGCAGAGGCAGAAAATGTGATGGAAAAACAACAGAGTTATTTTCCCCATGAATTACTCCTGCAAGTTGTGTAACCTTTCAAGTGAATCACTAGAATATGGCTTATGATGTAACTGAACAGTACAGAAGTCTGCACAAAGTCCTGTTCAAAAGAGAAGGAACACAACCACTGGTGAAAGACAGCTTAGCAGGTGAAGACTGTGTTCCTCTGAAACTGAAGTGCTGGGAAGGGAAGAATTGTTCCTTTAAATGATATGGAAGAGGGGAAGGGAAATGCTGGGTAGAGGAAGGCATGGTCTCTGGCTAGGACCCCACCCCCACGGACCTAGGTGAGGACAGGCATTTTTGTTTTCCTGCCTGAACGTTGCATTTCCCAAGACCACCCATGCTCCCATCCTGTGCCTATATAAATGGGAGACCCTAGCAAAGCAGAGACAGAAGTGGTTGGAAGTGGAGAGGAGCACATTGGCAGAGGAACATACAAGCGGCTAGATGTTGAGGGCAACACACCAGCAGGCACCAGCAGGCCACTGAGGGGCAAAATGAAACAGAGTTTGGCTGGGCAGTTGGAGGAGCGCTCGGCTGCCAAGCGGCCCAGCTTCCGGGGGAAACCATCTCCCTATGGCTCCCCCATCTGCTGAGCGCTTCTTCCACTCAATAAAATCTTGCACTCATTCTCCAAGCCCAGGTATGATCTGATTCTGCCGCTGCACCAAAGCAAGCACCCCAGGATACGGAAAGCCCTCTGTCCTTGCCACAAGGTAGAGGGTGTAATTGAGCTAGTTAACACAAGCTGCCTTCAGAGGGCTACACTAAACGAGCATGCCGTGACACATACCTACTGGGGCTTCAGAAACTGTAAACATTCACCCCCAGACACTGCCCTGGGGTTGGAGCCCCACAGCCTGCCCGTATGTATGCTCCCCTAGAGGTCTAAGCAGCAGGGCACTGAAGAAGCCAGCCACTTTCCCATCCTACACCCTGCGAGGGGGACAAGGGAACTTTTCCCATTTCACCTCCTCTGTCAGTACTAAGCTGGTCTGTATGAGGACAGCAATCTTTGAAAAACAACATACTGGCCTGGCTTGGTGGCTCACACCTATAATCCTAGCACTTTGGGAGGTCCAAGTGGGCAGATCACGAGGTCAGGAGATTGAGACCATCCTGGCCTAACACAGTGAAACTCTGTCTCTACTAAAAATACAACAAAATTAGCTGGGTGTGGAGGCGGGTGCCTGTAGTCCCAGCTTCTCCAGAGGCTGAGGCAGGAGAATGGCGTGAACCCGGGAGGCAGAGCTTGCAGTGAGCCAAGATCATGCCACTGCACTCCAGGTTGGGCGACAGAGCGAGGCTCCGTCTCAAAAATAAAAATAAAAAAAGAAAAAAGAAAAACAACATATTGGTGAGATTCTGAGCTTCACTGACAAAGTGAAATTGACTACATCTCTAACTGATTAACTATATCTCAATTTCAAATACTGCCCTGACCACAAAGGTACAATCTAAATATGAACTGACATATTAAGACCTGGGTGCTTAAATGGTAGGATGTACTTATTCTAGGCTTCCTGTGCTATGACAGGCTTTTACTCTTATGTGGTTAGGTATGTTTCCAGGGACATGCCTCAGTGAATATCACACATGGAAATGTGGTTAATAGTGAGCCCCTTCTGTGATGGAATTATTATTCAAGGTATATAAATTTATAAATATGTGAGGCTTAATAAACCATAACCTTATTGAAAAGTAAATCTCCCATTGAGCAAATCATACATTATTTCACATAATAGGTCCACAGATATTTTTAAGAGAGTGAATGAAAGGCCATGTAGCCCGCTGAGGAAGAGTATGTTCCCAATGTATAGTTTTATATATGTGTAAAACCTACAAGAAAATAAAGCAGATTCCCTTGCAGAGGTAGCAAAATTGTCAGCTACTTGGACTTTCAGGGAAAATACACAGTATTTGAAGAAAACAATGGAAAACAATAGTGGAGTCAGTGCCAAGCTGATGAGTAAAGTACAGAAACACATTCTAATGGAGATGAGCTGGTTTAAATAAACCCTAAGACAATCGAAAAATTATGTCTCCACTAAACGAAATTTCTATCCCACATATTAAGACTGTGACACAAATAGACAAAAGAGAGGAAATATATGATTATAGATGCTTAATTCGGCCAACACAAACACAGCATATCCATTTCAACACTGTGTGGAATTATTCAGCTTCTAGCTAGGGGAAAAAAGCATCAGGAAAAACAAAAACACACAAAAAAATCCTTTCCTACAGTTCCCTCAAGGCAACCAGAAAGTGAAACTTAATTAAACAAGTGAAATGTAATTACCTACTGCTTACCGCACACGGTACTGATTTTCACTTCACATTCTAGGTTCATTATTAACAGACCGGTGCTGCCCAGCGGTACGAATAAAAGTTCTATGTTGGGGTAACCATTGGCAGGGAGCAAGAGAAGCAAAGTGCTACCTGTTCTGGCCTCCCTACAGGGGCTCAACTCCTCCAGTCACTAGTTTCAGCTAGTCACACTTCAGGCTGGGACTGTGAGTAGAGTCTAATTATGGAAGGGCTGTCCCTCAAGCATGGTGGGAGGTAACCCCACTCTCTGGGGGAAGCTGAATCTGAATCTGGGGGTTTTTACACTTCTCAGGACCTCACTATGGTTGCGCACTCAGCCCACTTGCTATTTTCATGCACTGTTTAGAACAACTCAGCAGTTTCTTTTATAGGAAGAGGCATTTGACATATGGCACCTGTTGAAACAATTTGAAATGTGATTTCATCATGACTCTGGAAACATGGAGACGGCTTTCTTTTGTTGACAGCTACATACGTTCAGAACCAGGAGGATGCCATCTCTGCTCTCTATCATTTCATTTTATTATGAAGTTTGATGCTATAATGGTATTTGGATATCTTTATTTAGCTTTGTATTTCCCTTTCTACCATAGCATCTTTAAGCATACATCTTAAAAAGTAGGCTGGATGCAGTGACTCATACCTATAGTCCCAGCACTTTGGAAGGCTGAGGAGGGAGAGTCACTTGAGTCCAGGAGTTCGAGAGCAGCCTGGGCAACATAGCAAGACCCTGGTCTTGACAAAAAAATAAAATAAAAATTTTTTAATTAGCCAGGTGTGGTGGTGTACTCCTGTAGTCCTAGCTACTCCAGAGGCTGAAGTGAGAGGATGGCTTGAGCCCAGGAGTTTGAGGTTATAGTGAGTTATGATCACACCACTCCAGCTTGGTGAGAGAGGGAGACCTTGTCTCAAAACAAAAAAGTAAGTAACTATGTTTTCTACCTATGTGGCTTCCAAGCAACAAACATTTGAAAAATCAAAAACCCTACTTACAAGGAAGATTGGTATATAATGTGGTTTGGCTGTGTCCCCACCCAAATTGCATCTTGAATTGCAGTTCCCCAAATTCCCATGTGTCATGGGAGGAACACGGTGGGAGGTAATTGAATCATGGGGGTGAGTCTTTCCCATACTGTTCTTGTGATAGTTAATAAGTCTCACCAGATCTGATGGTTTTGTAAAGGGGTGGTCCCCTGCACATGATCTCTTGTCTGCTGCCATGTAAGATGTGACTTTGCTCCTCATTTGCCTTCTGCCATGACTGTGAGGCCTCCCTCACTATGTAGAACTGTGAGTCAATTAAAACTCTTCCTTTATAAATTACTCAGTCTTGGCCGGGCGCGGTGGCTCAAGCCTGTAATCCCAGCACTTTGGGAGGCCGAGGCGGGTGGATCACGAGGTCAGGAGATGGAGACCATCCTGGCTAACATGGTGAAACCCCGTCTCTACTAAAAATACAAAAAGCTAGCCGGGCGAGGTGGCGGGCGCCTGTAGTCCCAGCTACTCGGCTGAGGCAGGAGAATGGCGTGAGCCGGGGAGGTGGAGCTTGCAGTGAGCCGAGATCGCGCCACTGCACTCCAGCCTGGGCGACAGAGCGAGACTCCGTCTCAAAAAAAAAAAATAATAAAATAAAAAATAAATAAATAAATTACTCAGTCTTGAGTATGTCTTTATTAGTAGCAAGAGAAGAGACTAATACAGTATATAAACCAAGCAAACGTGAAATTGCTCTAATAAATGCATATTTGGATTAGAATAAATATCTAAAACTGAGAAACATACTCAGAAAGTTATGAATCAATATAATGTTGGCATCATAATCCACTTCATTCATATACCATGGAAATGACTTGGTTATTTTTATTGGAACTGCTAGAGGGAATCAAATATGCACAGACTTTTGAGAAATTTCAAGTTGCCTGTTATTGAAGATGATTAAGATGGATGACTTCATGGTGGGCATATTGTATCAGGTAAGGGATTGAACTATTTCCTTTCAGTTCTTTTCCAAAGTGTCTATGGTTCTGTGAATCTGGTGAGATTTCTATGGTAGAAAGTCACATGAATCATCATTGTAGGTATATGCTTCAGCTCTCTGTTCAGCCTAAATAGCTATTGTATGTTATCTTTCTAAGAAGGTATTAACGTGACTGTTACTGAAGGGACCAGGGCTATTTCCTTCTGTTTCCTTCCACTCACTTTGGCATGTCCTAGTAAGTATATATAATCCATTAAAAACCTCTTTTTGCTTTATTTTTTGAGGTACATTCTTTTTATTTTGGTGGGGGGTGGATGGAGTCTTGCTCTGTCGCAAGCCTGGAGTGCAGTGGCACAATCTCAGCTCACTGCAACCTCTGCCTCCTGGGTTCAAGTGATTCTGTGCCTCAGCCTCCTGAGTAACTGGGATTACAGGTCCACGCCACTACACTCAGCTAAGTTTTGTATTTTTAGTAGAGATGGGGTTTCACCATGTTGGCCAGACTGGCCTCAAACTCCTGACCTCAAGCGACCTGCATGCCTTAGCTTCCCAAAGTGCTGGGATTACAGGTGTGAGCCTCCGTGCCCGGCCTCGAGGTGCATTCTTCATTTGGCTTCCAGGGTGTCCTCCTTCCTCACTTGCCACTCCTTCCAGTACCCTCTGGGAGTTTCTCCCTATCTCCTTGACCTCTAAATGTTGGGAGCCCCAGAGCTCAGAAACCTCTCATTAAATCTCATGGCTTTAAATATTTAAATTAGTGTAGCACTGATGACTGACAAATTTATGTCTTTAACCCACACATCTCCCGTGAACTCCAATCATATACATAAATGATATCTCCTTAGATGGCTAAGACTTGACATCCAAAACCGAGCTCTTGATCTGTTCCTCAAAACTCAATCCTCCCTAGTTTTCTTATTCTTAGTAAAGAGCAACCCCATCCTTGTAGTTGCTCCAGTAAAAAGACTTGGCATCTAGGTTGGTTACTCTTTTTTTAAACCTTACATCCTATGCACTAAAATTGCTGTTGTCTCTACCAGATATGCAGTATCCAACAAATGCCACCACTTCTAACACTAGCAGTCTGTTCTAAGACGCCACCATTTCTTTTTTTTTTTTTTTGAGATGGAGTCTCGCTTTGTCACCCAGGCTGGAGTGCAGTGGCGTGATCTTGGCTCACTGTAACCTTTGCCTCCTGGGTTTAAGCGATTGTCCTGACTCAGTCTCCTGAGTAGCTGGGATTACAGACACGTGCCACCATGCCTGTTTTTTGTTTTTGTTTTTTGGGTTTTTTTTGTATTTTTAGTAGAGACGGGGTTTCACCATGTTGGTCAGGCTGGTCTCGAACTCCTGACCTCGTGATCCGCCTGCCTTGGCCTCCAAAAGTGCTGGGGTTACAGGCATGAGCCACCACATCCAGCCACTATTTCTTATTGATACAATATCTTCCTATATAATCTCCTTAAAATTTCCACCCTTTCTCCTCCTTTCAGTCTTTTTAAAAATACAACAGCGAGAATGAACCATTGAATGCCTAAGTCAGATTATGCCACTTCTCTGCTTAAAACCCTCCAGTACCTTCCTGTGATAGTTAATATTAACTGTTAATCTGACTGGATTGAAAGATGCAAAAGTATTGTTCCTGGGTGGCTGTGAGGGTGTTGCCAAAGGAGATTAACATTTGAGTCAGTGGATTGGGAGAGGCGGACTCACCCTCAATGTGAGTGGGTACCATCTAATCAGCTCCCAGTGTGGCTAGAATAAAGCAGACAGAAGACGCTAGAAAGAGGAGACTTGCTGAGTCTTCTGGTCTCTATCTTTCTACCGTGCTGGATGCTTCCTGCCCTCGAACATCAGACTCCAAATTCTTCAGCTCTTGGACTCTCCGACTTACACCAGTGGTTTGCCAGGGGCTCTCACACCTTTGGCCACAGACTGAAGGCTGCACTGTTGGCTTCCTTACCTTTGAGGTTCAGGACTTGGACTGGCTTCCTTGCTCCTCAGCTTGTAGGCAACCTATTTGTGGGACTTCATCTTGTGATCCTGTGAGTCAATTCTCCTAATAAACTCCCCTTCACGTATACATATATCCTATTAGTTCTGTCCCTTTAGAGAACCATGACTAACACAGATTTTGGTATCAGGAGTGGGAACGAGTTAAGACTGTGAGTGACTGTTGGAAGGGTGTGATTGTGTTTTGAAATGTGAGGACATGAGATTTAGGAGGGGCCAGGACTGGAATGATATAGTTTGGCTGTGTCCCTACCCAAATCTCATCTTGAGTTGTAGTTCCCATAATCCCCACTTGTCATAGGAGGACCCAGGGGGAGGTAACTGAATCATGGGAGCAGTTACCTCCATGCCGTTCTCATGATAGTGAGCGAGTTCTCATGAGATCTGGTGGTTTTATAAGGGGCTTTTTCCCCCACTTTGCTCTGCACTTCTTGCTGCCGCCATGTGAAGCAAGATGTGTTTGCTTCCCCTTCCACCATGATTGTTAAGTTTCCTGAGGTCTCCCCAGTCCTGCTCAACTGTGAGTCAATTAAACCTCTTCCTTTATAAATTACCCAATCTCAGGTATGTCTTTATTAGTAGCATGAGAACAGACTAATAAACTTCCCATCTAACTCAGAACAAAAACTGAAATCTTTTCAGTGGTCTACAAGGCCCTATGCAACGTGCCTCCAAGACCGCATTACTTCTTCGGTATCAATTCCCATTTCTCTCTCCTTCGCTTACTGCTCTGGCCATATGGACCACCTTGTTATTCCTAGAGCATTCCGGGGATGCTCCTGTCTCAGAATGTTTGCACTTTTTGTTCAGCCTGCCTAAGAATGCTCTTTCCCCTGATGTCTGCTTGGCACTATCCTACACCTCCTTCAGGTCCTTGCTCAAATGCCACCTTCTCAGTGAGGCTTCTATAACCTTCCTATTTAAAACTGACTCCTTTCTCTGACTTATTTTATACCACAACACTTGCCACCATCCAATGTCGTATGCATTGTACTTGTGTTGTGTTTTGTTTTCTTTGCTAATATGTAAGCTCCATGAGAACAGGAATTTTTGTTTGCTCAACATGTGCCTACTACAGTACCTGGCATATAGTAGGACTCAATAAATATTTGAGTAGATAACATTTAAATATGCTTAAATTTCAATTGTTACATATCTTGAAACCTCTTGGTTTACATGCCTCTTCCGGGTTAAGGGCTTCTGTGATCTCACAAGAGGCATCCACCTTACCAGGGTCAAATTTTTCAGACATTTTTCACATATAAATGGTCAACTGCCTGAACCTAAAAAGTCTTTAGAAAACAGGACATATTATGAGTGGGAAACAAACAAACAAAAACCACCATGTATTTAAATACCTTCCAAGAAAATCTCAGAAGCAACCCACCAGATTTAGATACTATGTACTTGGCTATGTTGTTTTGCAAAGGCTGGAAACATAAGGAAGTTCTGGAAGTCAGCAAACACCAGTATTTGGCCTTAAAATGATTTAACACACACAAAAATGGCACTGTGCCTTTGGAGACCTGGAATGCAGCATTACAGGTTTTCTCCAAAACAGCTTCATTTACTTAACATTACTCTGACCCTTTAACTTCTAACTTGCTGTACAATTAAGCTATTTAAGCCTTCGACTTAGTGCTCTTTGTGCTACAATCTGGGTCTAAAGTGAAGCAAAAACAACCCTACACCTTTCTGTTTTGCTTAAGTTTATTCTGTCCCATGAAGAGGTTTACATATGCAAATTTTAGCACCACATCTGTTTAGCACACAGTTGTAAGGCTGAGACTATTTCTATTTTACTTTTTCATTCCATAAACATTTATTCAGCCCTTACTATATGTGTTTCAGGCACAGAGAATCATAATTTTTTTTCTTGCCTGTTTCAATGCAAAAAGTTCCTACGTAATGCTGATCACATTAAAGTTTGTTACCATGGAAACAAGAGGACAGTCACAATCAGAACTGGCATCAAGTTGCATTGAAAGTAAGGTACTGCTTCTGACAGCAATGAAAAAACAATCTGAATTCTGTGCTGTTTATAAATCAAGGCAATAATCTTGTCTGTTTCGCACAGCCTTTCTTATTTCCCCATAAATGTTGTAAATGACTTTTGGAAAAATAGTTTATCTCTTGAAAAGTATTTTTTTTTAAGTTCAAATCAGATTAAAAGGAACACAATTGACCTGGGAAAAATTAGGCTACCCCAATATAGTAATTTCATGCAAATGAAGTAATTTACTGTCATATGTTTAAACAAATGGTTGTTAATTTTGGAACTTTTTTTCTTGTTTTGTAGCTTTCATCCCTATCCTTCTGTTTATCATACTCATATTTTTTCTTTCTATTGCAAGTTATTCTCCATAGTGCTAAAAGGAAAACAGAAAGCAAACATCATTGGAAATATGGATAAGGGACCTGAGTTAAGAGTCCAGATTAGTCTATGTAGTAGTTATATGATTTAGGGCAAGCTATTTTATGACTGTGGGACTCAGTTTTTTCATTTGCAAAATGGGGGTGATACTCCCTAAATTACTGAAGTTTAAATAAGATAATTTGTAGGATGCCTGGCACATAACAAGTAAGGAGATAACCAGTCTCCATATCAAATTCGTGATATAAGGCAAGATGCTTGCCTTTCCTAGGCCCTCATTTTTCCTATATCAAACGGAGATTTAAAACTTTTCATTTACTAAACTCTTTGGATTGTTACAGGGGTTAAATACTTATTTTCCCATTTTTGCAACATGTAATTCCCACTCATTATAAGGTAGTATCATCCTGTTATCCTGTCTCCTTTCTTTGCTACAGTCTCTCTTGGTATTTTCATTCATTCCTAGTTCATTTTCTTGTTTCTTTTCTTTTTTTTTTTTTTTTTGAGACAGAGTCTCGCTCTGTCGCCCAGGCTGGAGTGCAGTGGCACCATCTTGGCTCACTGCAAGCTCCACCTCCCAGGTTCACGCCATTCTCTTGCCTCAGCCTCCCTAGTAACTGGGACCACAGGTGCCCGCCACCACGACTGGCTAATTTTTTTGTATTTTTAGTAGAGTCGGGTTTCACTGGTTAGCCAGGATGGTCTGGATATCCTGACCTCGTGATCCGCCCGCCTCGGCCTCCCAAAGTGCTGGGATTACAGGTGTGAGCCACCGCACCCAGCCCCTACTTTTATAGAGGATTTTTCATCTTTTTCTTTACAGACATCTTTACACATCTCTTTCTCTCTACTATAGCTTTCCTGTTGTTATATATTTGTTTTTCTGTTATTAACTATAGAGTATTTCTTTTATTTGTCCTATTCCTTATGAATTAATGTAGTTATTTCTATTGTGAAAACTTTAAAACCCAGAAATACTAAATTAGGTATTAATATGTTTAATTATAGGTTTAGTTAAACCTATTAATTAACTATTACTAATGAAAAGGCTAGCAATGTGGAATTGCATTGGAAAAATAAAACATAATTTGAAACAGATGCTGCTTATGAGCTATAGCATATATGTCTAGCTCTTTTATATCTGAATTAAATGTTTAATTTGGAAAAAAATGCATTCTTTTTGCAAATATTCAAATATTGCTAAAAGATCTAAGAAGAAAATAAATATCATCTGAATCTAATACCCTAGAGATCACTACTATAAATAGTTTGATGAACTTCTGTCATGAATCTCAATGTATATATGTGCATATTAGATATGTATAATTTCACATAAATGGGCTCATTTATACATATTTTAAAGTCTACTTATTCACTCAATTTATTGTTACACTAATTCCATGTTAATGTATATATATTGTATGTCAATTTTAATGGTTGCATAATATTCCATTGTATAGATGTATCATGATATATTTAATCCCTATGGGTGGATGTTTAGGTTACTTGCCCCTTTCTGCTATAATAAAAATGCTGCAGAGAATAACCATTGTGCCCAGATCCCTTTAGAATAATGGCTAAAAATATAATTAATGAATGAGTTCTTAAGACATATCCTAACTTTTGCATTTTCTTCTTTATCCAAACACTGAGGAATTTTTCTTTCTTTTTTTTTTTTTGTTTTTTTTTTTTGAGACAGAGTCTTGCTCTGTCACCCAGACTGGAGTGCAGTGGCGCGATCTCGGCTCACTGTAAGCTCTGCCTCCCAGGTTTACGCCATTCTCCTGAGTAGCTGGGATTACAGGTGCCCACCACCACGCCTAATTTTTGATTTTTAGTAGAGACGGGGTTTCACTGTGTTAGCCAGGATGGTCTCGATCTCCTGAGCTCGTGATCCATCCGCCTCGGCCTCCCAAAGTGCTGGGATTACAGGAGTGAGCCACGATGCCCGGCTGAAATTTTTCTTCTTTTTGTACAACTCAGACCATGTGACAACTTAAAGCGAAATTCAACATCAATGCTGTTGTAGGTAAAACTCTCTGAAGCAGGACACTTGAGAAGTGTAGAAGACTGTGTTTTTCCATTAATTTTCCCTAAGTTAAACATTCCTGCCATAGAAATAATAGCACATATAAAAATATTTCCTTATCCTACAAATCAATAAAAATAAAGAATCTTCAGCTGGTGTCTATGTCTGTTTTAACTATCTAATTATATCTATTATAATTAGCCATATCATCAATGTCATTAGCTCATTAATTCCTCATTATGGGTAAGAGCTAAATATTTTAACCCATAGAAGGTCCTACTTCCAACCTCCAGGAACTTACATTC